>NW_027203937.1:22477500-22660000 GCF_024711535.1 Dipodomys merriami
ATTTCAACTTGGTTATGAATATCAGCCACCTCTACTGTAAGTATCTTTAAGATAGAAAGGCCTTAAAATTGGTTTAGCCTAGTAGTTGTTATCTGTCCAGTTTTTTCAGGAAGGAAATCACAATTCTATTTTGCCTTCTAGCTTTTTTTTTTTTTTTTTTGGTCAGTGGTAGGGCCTGAACTCTGGGCCTGGGCGCTGTCCCTCAGCTCTTCAGCTCAAGACTAGTGCTCTACCACTTGAGCCACAGCACCACTTCTGGCTTTTTCTACTTATGTGGTGCTGAGGAATCGAATCCAGGGCCTCAGGCATGCAAGGCAAGCGCTCTACCGCTGAGCCACCTTCCCAGCCCCTCTATAATTTTTTTTATTTTCAAATAATAGTTCCATAATTTCTATTACACATCTAAATAGAAAAAATAAAATAAAATTTTGTAACTTAAAGCTTTTTTAGAATGAGAGAAACTGCAAAAGGCAGCAGCACAGAGGCGCGGGAAACAGGCGGATGCTGCGGGGGGCTTTCCAGGACACCCATGTCCGGCGGACTTCCTCCCGAGCCCCGCACCGCCTTAGCCTGCGGTAACGGCCCCTCCACTCGGGCCCCCAACCCTCTCTGCGCTGCTGCCCGCGCAGGCTGAGACCCTGGACTCTGTACCGTGGAGGAGGCCCGTGAGGAGGCCATGCCGGGCTCCGGAGCCACCAGGCCCCAGCTGAAAACCGCGCTCTGGGATCCAGACCGTCCACTGCGAGCCCAGCAAAGCAGAAATGTGTCATGGGCAGGAACTGAATTCACTGGGCCTGGCTTGGTGTTGATTTCAGTATGCTGCGACGAAAACCAACACGCCTGGAGCTAACGCTCGATGACATTGAAGAGTTTGAAAGAGTATTTGAAAGGATCTGGAGACCCGTCAGAAACAGAAGGAAGATGTGGATGTTGTGGGAAGCAGTGATGGAGAAGGAGCCATTGGGCTCAACAGTGACCCCCAAAAGCCGGGAACAAATGATTAATGATCAAATTGGCTATAAACCCCAGCCCAAGCCCAACAATCGCGCATCTCAGTTTGGAAATTTTGAATTTTAGATGGATTTTCTTGAATGCCAGAACCCTGGCATGGAATAAAATGATGGCAGAAGTACAAATCAGGTTTAGAGCATTGAATGCTTGTAGTGAAGCAGAATGTTTTACCTCCTGCAGAGAGAAATCATCTTTGCATGAAACTACTGATGTGTAACACACACAAATTCGAACCCAAATTCTGGTTTGTCTGGAAAATTTGACTGTGTAAAGCTTATCTGACTTTGTTTTTAAAAATAAATGTATTTTTGGAGAAAACAAAAGCTTTTTTCAATGCCTAATTTTCCACTCCATGTAAGTTTTCACTGATTTACATTGGTAACAATATCAGTCTGGATTTTGCTATAACAGAAAACCTAGCAAAGAATAGACTAAAAACAAGGCTTATGTTTCTCAAGTAACAATCAGGTTTTGGGGGGTGGTTTTTGTTTTTGTTTGTGTTTGTGTTTGTGTTTTTTATTGCTTTTGGGAGATGACGTACAAGACCATCATGTTCCCAGGATACATTCTGCCTCTTTAGAAGCCGGGCATCTCCTCTCATGTTTCTAAGTTTGATTGCAAGAAACCTACTCCACTCCAGAAGCATGGCTATTTTTAGGTAGAAGGATGATGAAGAACAAAGAGCCATATGTCCTTGTTCACTAGGTTATACTTTTCTAAAGAGTGATGGGAGAAGAAATCTGGGATGTCCTAAATTTTGAAACACACAGGAAGGAAGGAAATGAGAACACCATTTTAACTCATTACACACACACACACACACACACACACACACACACACACACACACACACACACACACACACACACACACAACACACACACCATCACATTCTCCTTTAGGGCCCACCAACCAAATAAGAAGCAGTAAAAACTTCTCTTTACAGAGGAACCCTCTATCTCAGGACTTTTCCCATTTCCACTGCCCTACCCCTCTCAATAATAGTGAGTGTGGGTATGAGGTAAATGATTTATGTTTGTTTTGCTCAGAATTCCATTATAAAACATCCTGGCCCTTTAGAGCCCATGGATATTTTCCCAACTGCTGACTGGCCATACCAGTAACTTTGGGGATTGATCCTGGGACCAGTCTTTTCATGTTTGGATAGCTTCTTGACCAGCTCAATAAGCCTTTATTTCAGAGACCACTAGCCTCAGATTCTTAGAAAACCCACACAAGGAGATCACCTGCAGATCATAACTGTGTCACAAACTACCCTTGTTTCCAAGATAAAATGATAAAGTGGGTATCAAACTAGGTACAGTGTTGCCCTTAAGAAAATCAGTCTTTTCTCACACAAAGAAAATGAAGTCGAAATAAAGTAAATAACTAGAAGTTTCTGCCTCAGTAACTAAAATTAAAAGCCATGGCAGAAAGAGGATGATTGAATGACATGATTATGAAATTATATATAAAGCATAGTAATAATTTCCATTAATCAGAATGGCATAAAATTCTAAAATAATAGCCAGTTTTCCTAGTGAGCATTCTAGCTCCTCAAGTAACATCACAACTATATAAATCAGCACATTCTTAAATATACAGGCATGCATGCTTTCATGAATGCATTTAGTATTAATAAGCCTTATTTTTTATTGCAACTTAAGCTTTACTCATCATGAAGGACAAGGAAATAAAAATACAGATTTGGTTTCAAAGTCAGTATGACAATTCAATAAATTCTAAATCCTTCAAGATGAGAGACTGTCCATTGAGACTCAGATCTATAAGGAAATAAATTTAAGAAGTTTTCTTAGGAAACATTGGTCTGTACAGTAAGTGAATGAACCAAGTAATTAGATAATGGTTAGAAAAAGGTTCTCTGTTTGGCTTCCTTTGTGTGTATATTTTCTTATTTGTTTTAGACAAGTCTTATTTGATCAATTCTTTAAGGACATATCCAAATAACAAGAGATGGGATCCAATCAAAGAGGTTTGCAAGTGTTTAATGCCCAACTAAAAACAATGTGTAAGCTGGGCATCGGTGTCTCATGTCTGTAATCCTAGCTACTCAGGAGGCTGAGATCTGAGGATTGCAGCTCAAAGCCAGCCTGGGAAGAAAAGTCCGGGAGACTCTTATCTCCAATAAACCATCAGAACACTGGAAGTGGCACTGTGGCTCAAGCGGTAGAGTGCTCGCCGTGAGCTGAAGAGTGCAGGGACAGCGCCCAGGCCCAGCGTTCAAGCCTCATGACCAACAAGACAAAAACATAAAAACAATGTGTAGTAGGGGCACAAATGGAGGAAGGAAGAGTGAGCAAATGCAATCATTATATTAAATACAAATTATGTAAAAATTGAACTTGTAATTTGAGGGATGGGTAGGAAATACTAGGGGAGAATGATGAAGGAGGTGACATTGATCAAAATTCATTGTATTCCATTTACAGAATTGTGATCTCATTGTACCACTACTTGATAATAAAATAAAAACCTATGATGATTAAATTTTTTAAAATGTGACACAACATTCAGATATCACCCATAGGGTTTCACACTTGGGCTGATGAAACTTCTTCAATTAGCTCTAGTCAAATTTTCTCCTCCATCTTCATTTTGGCAGTAGTAGATATAAAGGAAATAAAATAATGAAGTCAAACAAATTATTTCATCTTGAAGGGAAAATGACCTGTCCTTTTTATTGCCTCCTTTGGAGCAAAACTATTTATCATTTTGATGTACACTCAGCAAATGTCAACATTGGTATTTCTTGTAGCAATATTGAAATGCAACAAGCCAATGTCTCAAGCCTATAATCCTAGCTACTCAGGAGGCTGAGATCTGAGGGTCACAGTTCAAAGCTAGTCCAGTCAGGAGAGTCCATGAAACTCCTATTCCCAATTAGCTACTGAAAAGCCAGAAGTGGAAGTCCGGTTCAAGTGGTAGAGCCTCGAGGACAAAAGCTTGAGGACAGTGTCAACACTGAGTCCAAGTCCCAGGACTGGCACCAAAATATAACAAAATGTCACGTTCAAAGCTAGAAAGTATCTATTCATTCTGGAAAAGATTGCATGCAGGTGTTGCTATTATTCAAGAACCAATGAAAAGGGGTACAAAGCCAGGCATCGATGGTTCATGCCTGTAATCCTAGCTACTCAGGAGGTTGAGATATGAAGATCATGGTTCAAAGCCAGCCTGGGCAGGAAAGCCTGTGAGATTCTTATCTCCAATTAACCACCAGAAAAATCAGAAGTGACAATGTTGCTCAAGTGGTAAAGCACTTGTCTTGAGCTGAAGAGCTGAGGGACCGTGCCCAGACCCAGAGTTCAAGACTGACGAAAGAAAGAAAGAAAGAAAGAAAGAAAGAAAGAAAGAAAGAAAGAAAGAAAGAAAGAAAGAAAGAAAGAAAGAAAGAAGGAAGGAAGGAAGGAAGGAAGGAAGGAAAGAAAGAGAAAGAGAGAGAGAGGAGGAGGAGGAGGGAGGGAGGGAGGGAAGGAAGGGAGGGAGGGAGGGAAGGAAGGAAGGGAAGGAAGGAAGGAAGGAAGGAAGGAAGGAAGGAAGGAAGGAAGGAAGGAAGGAAAGAAAGGGAGGGAGGGAGGGAGGGAGGGAAGAAGGAAAGAAAGAAAAGAAAAGTGGTACAATAACATAATATATTTGTGTCTCACAATAAAAATAAATCATACGTTGCTTGGATAGTATAGTGGTAGATTTAAGAAAATTTAGACCAAGGGCTAAGATCAGTAAATGACAAGGATGGTAATATCATAATTGGCTTTCAGAAATAATCACTTGATATTCACCATCAAAACACTGGGCGAATACATACTAAGATAATTAGATTAAACCCAGTGTTAAATTAGAATCCTTTTAGACAATAAATACAGATATTGTATTCCTCTCACTAAGTACATGTTCCTTCCTACTAATTAGTGAAGTAAATTTTTCACGACAAAAAAAAAATTAAGTCTCGCTGGGAAGGTGGCTCAGTAGTAGAGCGCTTGCCTTGCATGCCTGAGGCCCTGGGTTCAATTCCTCAGCACCACATAAGCAAAAAAAAAAAAAAAAAAAAAAAGCCGGAAGTGGCGCTGTGGCTAAGTGGTAGAGCGCTAGCCTTGAGCTGAAGAGCTGAGGGACAGTGCCCAGGCCCAAAGTTCAGGCCCCACGACCGGACCCAAAAAAAAAAACAAAAACAAAAACAAAAAAATTAAGTCTCATTTCCATATATGTAGGGTTCTTGCAGTACAACTGAGGGGATAGCAGAATGAACCTTCAGGTCACTATGGTGGAGTTAAAACTCAGTCACCAAAGTAATTCATTAGCATCTGTGAAATTTTACAAACTCACTAGACACTATGGTGAAAATGAACTGTACAAATTGTGACTGGGGTCTGGAGGGAAAACCTGGGAGAGAGTGAGGAAAGGGGTGACATTGTCAGACAAGAAACATACTCATATTTAGGGTTCATTTCCCTAACATCAACTTAACTGACCTTTTCTGCTTGGCTCAGACATATACTAGTTATTGCAAATAAAGGAAACCATGGGACCTATGTTTCTTTGGGCCTGGCTTAGTTCAATTTCTATGTTGCTTTGTATGTCCCTTCCACACGGTATAACCCCTGCTTTCACTGTATTTGATGTTGGTATAATTTGTGGAGGGGAAGGGCAAAAACAAATTGTTTAAATAGGGATACAGGTGGACCTATTGCAAAAGTGAGATGTACAAGTTATGTTGAAAATGAACTTTACAACTTTGGTGGGGGGGAGGAAGGTTGGGTGGGGGGGTGGGGGGAGGATGGGAAGGGATGGGAAGGGGAAACAAAGGAGGAGGCTACAATGCTTGATAAGAAATGTACTCATTATCTTGCCCATCTAATTGTAACCCCTCTGTACAGTATTTTCACAATAAAAAAAAAAGAAAAGAAATGTACTCATGGGGCTGGGAAGGTGGCTCAGTGGTAGAGAGCTTGCCTTGCATGCCTGAGACCCTGGGTTTGATTCCTCAGCACCACATAAGCAAAAAGAAAAAAGCCGGAAGTGGCGCTGTGGCTCAAGTAGTAAAGCACTAGCCTTGAGCTGAAGAGCTGAGGGACAGCGCCCAAGCCCAGAGTTCTGACCCCACGACCAGACCCAAAAAAAAAGAAAAAAAGAAGAGGAGGAAGAAGAAGAAGAAGAAGAAGAAGAAGAAGAAGAAGAAGAAGAAGAAGAAGAAGAAGAAGAAGAAGAAGAAGAAGAAGAAATGTACTCATTATCTTGCCCATGTAATTGTAACCCCTCTGTACAGTATTTTCACAATAAAAAAAGAAACATACTCATTACCTCACTTACATTAACTGTAACCCCTCTGTACATAATAAAAAAAAGTTAAACTAATTTTTAAAAAACAATTTACAAAGTCACATTTGCTTTTATTTATGAATATACAAAACAGTCTATTGTTCTATTGTCTACTATGATAAAACACAGCATCACTAATAAATGGTTGAAGAAGCTGGTGTTTCCAATGGGGGGAAAGAAACAAAGAAGCATTGAGCTATAAAGAATATCCTGGTGTGATTCAAAATATGGAAAATGGAGGAAAAAAATGAAGCATATTCATGAAGACATGCAAGTGTTTTCAAAATTTATTAAATTGAAATAGTGATAATCCAGGCAAAGAACAAATATAACATGGCTCCTCAACAAATCAGACAGTGTGAAAAAACACTTTTGTCTGCCACAGTTTAATCAAGGCCCTTTTCATCTCACTGTTTCTCAGGCTGTAGATAAATGGATTCAGCAGAGGTGTGAGCAGTGAGTAAGCCAGTGAGATAATCTTCTTGGTGTCTGGCGAATAGCTGGATTTGGGTTGTAGATAAGTCATGCTGGCCGTGCCATAGAAGAGAGTGACAGACGTGAGATGGGAGGCACAGGTGGAAAAGGCCTTCTGCCTCCCAGTGGTCGACGGCATCTTCAGGATGGCAAAGAGGATTCGAATGTAAGACAAGAGAATCAGCAGGAAGGGCACCATGACAATCAAAATGGTGCCTGTGAAGGCATAGATTTCAAACAAGAAGATGTCTGCACAAACCAGCTTCAGCACTGCTGGTGTTTCACAAGAGATGTGATTGATTTCATTGGGCCCACAAAAGGGAAAACTAAATACCCAGGTAGTCTGAAGAGTAGTCATAGTGAGCCCAGAGACCCATGAAAACATCACTAACTTCAGAAAAACCCTTCTGTTCATAATCACCGGGTAGGTCAGAGGATGGCAGATGGCAGCATATCGGTCAGAAGCCATTGCCCCCAAGAGAAAACATTCAGTCCCTCCAAAAAGAAGAATGCAATACATCTGCACAAAACAGCCCCCAAAAGAGATGGTCGCTTTCTCATTGGATAAAATCACCAGCATTTCAGGCATGACAGCTGCGCTGAAACCCAGTTCCACCATGGATAAGTTCTGCAGGAACAGGTACATGGGGATGTGGAGGCTCTGGTCCAGGCAGATGACAACGATGATGGTGGCATTTCCCACCAAGGTCATCAGATAAATCACCAAGAAAGCCCAGAACATCTGCTCTTGGAGTTGAGGAAAGTTAGAAAAGCCCAACAGGATAAATTCAACCACAAAGCTTTCATTTTGCTTTCTCATCTCAGTAGCAGGATCTTCTCTTGTTCTGCGGGACAAAGTATAATAAAGAATTAAGTTGCTCCAGGAGATAAAAGCTCGACTCTGCCTTCACCCCAGAATCCTGCCAGAGCATGAAGGAAGAATCTCATCCTGACAAAACTTTACAGGGCAATTTTAGAAAATGGCTAAATACTTTATTACTGAATCTTTCAAGTATAAAAGGAGAAATGAGACTCTTGGCTTTAAAAATCTAATCCAAGGAATAAAACATACTATCAGATTTCTATTGGAAATTAAAAACTATATGTTTTACAAACAAACTCAGAGTGAAGGGGTGGAAAAGGATCTACCAATCAAATGCCCCCAGTAAGAAAGCAGGTGTAGCTATCCTGATATCTGACAAAATAAACTTTTCATTAAAATCAATACAGAAAGACAAGGACGGACACTACATTTTAATACAGGGAACAATCCAAGAGGAGGATATAACCATCATCAACTTATATGCCCCAAACATTGGTGCACCCAGATACGTTAAACAAATACTCTCAAACTTACAGAATAAAATAGATCCCAATACGATAATACTAGGAGACTTTAACACACCACTCTCACCAAAGGACAGGTCTACCAACCAGAGGATTGGCAAAGAAGCTACCAAATTAAGTGAGGCCATACTTCAAGCGGAATTCACTGACATCTACCGAGTATTTCACCCTAAAACAACACAGTACACATTCTTCTCTGCAGCTCATGGAACTTTCTCCAAAATAGACCATATCATAGTTCATGCAAGGAACTTAAGCAAATACAAAAGGATCAACATAATCCCCTGTATCCTATCTGACCACAGTGGAATCAAGCTAGCTCTCAATAACAAAGCATACCGCAGAAATTTCTCTAATACATGGAAATTGAACAGCACACTCCTTAACAATGCCTGGGTAATGGAAGAGATCAGAGAAGAAATAAAACATTTCCTACAACTCAATGAAAATAAAAACACCTCACAAAGAAACTTGTGGGACACAGCAAAAGCAGTCCTGAGGGGCAAATTTATTGCCCTCAGTGCCCAAATCAAGAGAATGGAGACAGACCAAGTAAATAATCTCATGTTGCAATTAAAACAGCTGGAAAAAACAAGAAAAAATGGGACCTAAAGTTACTAGACGAAGCCAGATAACCAAATTAAGAGCAGAGACTAACCAATTAGAAAATCAGAAAACCATAACCAAAATAAACCAAACAAAAAGCTGGTTCTTTGAAAAAATAAACAAAATTGATGGTCCATTGGCTAGATTAATTAAAAAAAAGAAGAGAGGAAACCCATATTAATAGGATTAGGGATGCCACAGGAAACATCACAACACTTACCCAAGATATCCAAACAATTCTGACAGACTACTTTCAAAAGCTATACTCTTAAAAGGAAGAAAATCTGGCAGAAATGGATGCATTTTTAGAGAAATACAAGTTGCCCAAAATGAGCAAAGAAGAAGTTAACCAATTAAATAAGCCAATATCCTATAATGAGATACAGGAAGCTATCAAAAGTCTTCCAACAAAAAAAGCCCAGGACCAGATGGATTCACAGCAGAATTCTATAAGACCTTTAAACAAGAACTAATACCCATACTCCTCAAGCTCTTCAGAGAAACAGAGAAGGAGGGAGCTATCCCAAACTCATTCTACAAAGCCAATATCACACTCATCCCCAAACCAGGCAAAGACCCAACCAAAAAGGAGAATTACAGGCCAATTTCCTTGATGAACACAGATGCGAAGATCCTTAACAAGATTCTAGCTAACAGAATCCAGACACACATTAAAAAAATTATACATTATGACCAGGTAGGCTTCATCCCAGAGACACAGGGATGGTTTAACATACGTAAGTCAATAAATGTAATCCAACATATCAACAGAGCCAAGGTTAAGAATCACATGATTATCGCCACAGATGCAGAAAAGGCCTTTGATAAAATTCAACATTCATTCATGCTAAAAACTCTGGAGAAAATAGGAATAGAAGGAACATTTCTAAAAACAATAAAAGCCGTTTATGACAGACCAATAGCCAATATTATACTTAATGGGGAAAAGCTACAACCAATTCTCCTAAAATCAGGAACAAGGCAAGGATGCCCACTGTCTCCACTCCTCTTCAATATAGTCCTGGAACCCTTAGCCAGGGCAATAAGGCAAGAAAAAGACATTAAAGGGATCCGCATAGGGAAAGAAGAAGTTAAACTATCCCTTTTTGCAGACGACATGATACTATACCTTCACGATCCCAAAAACTCCATCCTCAAACTCTTAGAAATCATAAATCACTTCGGCAAAATAGCAGGATACAAAATAAACCCACAAAAATCAGTTGCTTTCCTGTACACTGACAATGTACAAGAAGAGAGGGAATTAAAGGGAGCAACCCCATTCACAATAACCTCCCAAAAAATAAAATATTTAGGAATTAACCTAACCAAAGATGTAAGAGAACTATTTAATGAGAACTATAAAAAGTTAAAGAAAGAAATTGCAGAAGACACTAGGAAATGGAAAGACCTCCCATGCTCCTGGATAGGCCGACTTAATATAGTAAAGATGGTAATACTTCCAAAACTAATATACAAATTCAACGCAATTCCTATTAAAATCCCAATGACGTACATCACTGAAATACAGAAAACAGTCCAAAAATTCATATGGAACAACAAAAGACCTAGAATAGCCAAAACAATTCTAGGGGATAAAGACAATATGGGAGGGCTATCCATGCCGAACTTCAAACTCTACTACAGAGCTATAATAACAAAGACAGCATGGTACTGGCACAAAAACAGACCCGAAGATCAATGGAACAGAATAGAAGACCCAGAAATAAATCCACAGGCCTACAGCCAGCTGATATTCGACAAAGGAGCCAAAGACATACAATGGAAGAAACACAGCCTCTTCAACCGCTGGTGCTGGGAAAACTGGGCAGCCACATGCAGAAAACTAAAAGTGGACCCCAGCCTATCACCATGCACCAACATCAACTCAAAATGGATTAAAGACCTTAACATTAAACCTGAATCTCTGAAACTACTGCAGGACAGAGTAGGAGAGACACTTGAACTAATAGGCACAGGAAGGAACTTCCTGAACAAAGTCCCAGGGTCACAACAAGTTGGAGAGAGACTCGACAAATGGGACTACCTTAAAATAAAAAGCTTCTGCACAGCTAAATCTATCGCAACTAAGCTAGAAAGACAACCAACTAATTGGGAAAAAATATTCACCAGCAATATATCAGACAAGGGGTTAACATCCTGTATATACAGGGAGCTCAAGAAACTAATCCCTCCCAAACCTAACAAACCAATTACTAAATGGGCAAGGGAACTAAAGAGGGACTTCTCAAATGAAGAAACAAAAATGGCAAAGAAACACATGAGGAAATGTTCATCATCCCTGGTGGTGAAGGAAATGCAAATAAAGACAACCCTGAGATACCACCTTACCCCAGTCAGAATGTCCCACATCCACAAATCAGCCAACGACAAATGCTGGAGGGGATATGGAGAAAGAGGAACCCTATTACACTGCTGGTGGGAATGTACACTTATACAACCACTTTGGAAAGCAGTCTGGAGGGTCCTTAGAAAGCTAAAGATTGACCTCCCTTACGACCCAGTCATACCACTTCTAGGCATCTACCCTGAACAACAGGAACCAATATACAAGGACACGTGCACCTCCATGTTTATTGCAGCACTGTTCACAATAGCTAGGATATGGAAACAACCCAGATGCCCCACCACAGATGAATGGATCCAAAAATTGTGGTATCTATACACAATGGAATATTATGCAGCCATTAGAAATGACAAAATGGCATTTGCAGGGAAATGGATGGAGCTAGAAGGAATCATGTTGAGCGAGGTAAGCCAAGAACGAAGAGACAAACAGTACATGGTCTCCCTGATAAGTGGATGCTAAATCCAAAATGTTCGGTGATACGACAAAACTAACAGGACTTAAGAAACAAAGAACTCCCACTCATCTGGTTGAACCACTACTAAATATCCCCATGCTGCTGATCACATATATGGTATATAACATGTGAACACCGTTATATGTTACAGACTGTGATAGACAATTTGCTCCAGGAAAGTTAGAATGAACTTGTGACTTTAAATGAACATCATTATTCCACAATACTGTGAAATTCCGGAAATTATGTAATCACTTAATCACAATAAAAAAATAAAAAAAATAAAAAAACTATATGTTTACCAAAAAAATTAAATATAAGCAAGGCACTATAGTCCTTGTTACTTAGGAGGCTGAGATCTTAGGATTATGATTTGAAGCCAGTTCAGGCAGGAAAGTCCATGAGACTCTTATTTCCAATGAACTATCAAAAAGCCAGAAGTGGAGCTATGACTCAAGTGGCAGAACTCTAGCCTTGAACAAAAAAGCTCAGGGAAAGCACCCAGTCCCTGAGTTCAAGCCTCAGAAGCAGCACAAAAATAAATAAATATAAACATTGTCTTCAAGTAAATATAAATAAGTTATAACTCTGATTATATTACCATACCCTTGTGACATGTTATCATTTATTTTACTCAAATCTAGGTAAATGTATGAGACCATAAGTAATGTTAAAACAGTCAGACATTGACTTATGTTTGTCATCCTACCTACTCAGGAGATCTGAAGATCATGGTTCAAAAGCAGGCCAGCAGAAAAGTCCATGAGATTAACTAGCAAAAGTTCAGAAATAGAGCTATGGCTCAAAGATTAGAACCTCAGACTTGAGGAGAAAAAGCCAAGCAAGATCATGAAACCCTGAATTCAAGCCCCTCCACTGTGAAAAAAGTAAACGTCAAAAACAGTAGATAGTATCAAACACTACTCCAAAATTTAGAAAATAACTTAAATTTTTTATATGGCAAATTTTATAAGCAGGCATTTGAAATATTCATTATATTCAACATTAATACATTTATATGTGACAGGTAAAGGCATATGTTATGTATTGATACACACAAAGGTCCTTGTATTCTAGATGCAGTTATTTTATGTGAAATCTATACACTATGTAAATTAGATTGATCTATCATTCCTTTTTGACTAAGCAGGACCTGGCCAAATCTATTGTGATGGTCCTTAATGTGAAAGTTTTAGAGCTAACTCTCCAAGGACCATCCTCGGCCCATTCTTATGACGACATAAGAAAAGCTAATTTGGGGAGTGATTGTAAAAGTGCAATTTAGAAATTGCCTTCTTTCCCCTGTTTCTCTCCTTCCTCTCTCTAGTCGCCTCTATCAATTAATTACTCAACAAGCTCTAATTCAATAACTTACCCTTTTATAAGTTATGGACACATGGAAGCCCAATGTTCAACAAGAGCTAACCATGATACATAAAATATTTATGATCTTTAACCAGTAGTTAAATAAAATAGTGATCCCTCTCGCACAAACTCTAACTTTGGCTTTTATTCCCATCTATTTTTATATTGTTATCCATTGACATTATTCTATATCCAGATAAAAATATCACTCCCCACTAGAGCATATCTCCAGAAGAGAAAAGATTTGTGTTTGCTTCTTGGCTGTATACTCAATGCCTACAACAATTCCTGCCTCATATGACATATTAAACAAATACCTCTAAGGGAAATAAATAAAGTAATCTAAATGTATACTCTATCATTAATGCATATGGTATCTAAAAGAAAAATGAGGCCAAGGCACAACACAACTGGGAAACAGCTGGGAAGTAATGGCAATTGTTTTAGAAATTGGAATGAGAGAAAGAATGAATGTGAATGACAAGGAGAATTTACCACCACCACCACAGGAAGCATTGTTAGGAGGGAGGAAGAAGGTAGACTTGCTCAAGATGATATCAAAGAAGTCCTTGACGATACTATAGGACTAGAATGGAATCTGCTGGCCTGGGTGAGATGAAAATCAGAGGAATTTACCAGGGAAGATTAGGAAGCTGGAAAGACGGAGGAGCACAGGGAACTGTAGACAAATAATGTCATCCTGAAGTCAGATCTATAGAACAGCAATAAGTCAATTTACTCCTAAGTGGATCACTGAAGCATGCTCAGATAAAATACCTGATTCAACCACGATATTTACACATGTTTAGGATGGCTGAAGATCTGAAATTAGTAAGATAAACTCTGCTAGGCCAAATATTCAAAACTCCTTTCTAAAACAAAACACACAAAAAACCAATAACAACAACAAAGAAAACAAGCACTCTGGTCTACAAACATGAAAGTGGATAAATTGTGAAGTTACAAAATGTAAATACAGAAAACTGACTAAAAGTGTGTAAGAAAGAGCTACGGGTACAAAAATAAGAGCCCTAGTACAAAAAAAATTTTTAATCAAAAAATTAAAGCAGGTAATGAAAAACAACCTTTGATAGCTCAACAGAATAACTGTGGTTAACAACAGCTCAGTTTCCATTTTGAAATAGTTAATAGAGGTTTAAATGTTCCTAACACAAAGATCTGATAAATTTCTGAGGTGACAGACATGACAATTTCCCTGCTCTGCCCATCACACACTATTTACAAGTACTGGTGTCATTCTCTACCTCATAGATATGTACAATTATTCTAAGTCAACAAAAAACTTAAAAAATAAAGAACTACAACTTTAATAACAAAAACTCTATCATGTATGATTTGTTAAAACTTTGACTGCAATGCTTCTTCCTTTATCAATAAGAGCCAATGCTTTCATAGTTCTCTGGCAAGTGCAACAGAAACACCCATTCCATTTCCAAAGTGTCAACATGTTAATTGAGAAAAAGGGTAAATGTTGGACTTACTGACCAACTTCACTGATGGCAAATTTCTAGGATTTGATGATTGGTGCAAGCAAAGTATTTAGGGCTAAAATTATGGCCATACTTTTTTTTCTCTGTAAGGAAATGAAAAGCCAAACATAGCCCAAAAGACTGGTAATTCAAGCGATTCAACAGTGTCAACAACCCCGAGCACTGGGGCAGCTCTTCCACAGCATCTCCAGCCATTCACGAGGAGAACTGTAAAGGAAATCCCACTCATGGGCACATAGCTGAGCTGCTCTGTCTTACCTATGGGCTCTAGTAGGTAATATTCATGCCATAAATATGATTCATAAATATGATTCAGGCATCAACTCTATAATTATACAACATAGAATCATGTGCCCTAGAGATTTCTTCCCTGACGAGCTTGAAATCACTAAGCATAGACCTACTTGTACTTTGTATGCAACTTAAAGAAGCTTGAACTTGGCCCCTTGGGTGAGAAAGCTCAAGAGAACAAGCTTGGAGCACCCTTCCTTTGAATATCCATTGGGGGGAGGGAGCAGGAGACAAGTTGATCATGACATCTCCCAATTAGTAGAAAAAGCAGTGGCTGGATGAATGTTGTCAGCAGAACAGAAGGATAAAGTGGGATGAAGGTATGAACCATGGCAGGGACCTGAAGGCAGTGGATTTGATGGAACAAAATGCACAGTTTATGCAATGCTGGAAAAGAAGTTGAGGCAGAGAGAGCCAAGTATCTGCATAGAGCACACACACACACACACACACACACACACACACACACACACACACACACACACACACACACACACACACACACACACACACACACACACCAGAACTTTGATAGTTTTCACAAGATCAACAAAGTAGAATCACTGAATATTTTGAAAGGAAAAAAATAATCATTCACAGAACTGATTTCATAATAGAGCTTCTTTTGTGAAGTCAAAAGATGAGGACTGGCACCCAAAACCAAATCCTCAAAGAAACAACCACCCCATTAATAAGTGGGCTAAAGACTTAAAGAGAAACTTCTCTGAAGAGGAAATAAAAATGGCCAATAGACACCTGAAGAAATGCTCAACTTCTCTGGCCATAAAAGAAATGCAAATCAAAACAACTTTGAGATTACACCTCACCCCAGTTAGAATGGTTATAATCAAGAACTCTAATAACAACAGATGCTGGAGGGGATGTGGCCAAAAGGGAACCCTACTTCATTGTTGGTGGGAATGTAAACTTGTATGGAGGTTCCTCAAAAGACTCCACATAGAGCTCCCCTATGACCCAGCAATCCCACTTCAGGCATTTACCCAAATGATCACAAAGAAGACCATACTAAAGCTACCAGCACAACTATGTTTATTACAGCATTATTCACCATTGCTAAGATATGGAACCGACCCAGATACCCCTCAGTAGATGAGCAGATCAAGAAAATGTGGTGTATATAGACAATGGAATTCTATGCTTCCATCAGAAAGAATAACACAGCCCCATTTGTTAGGAAATGGAAAGACTTGGAAAAAAGCATATTAAGTGAAATTGCCCAGTCCCAAAGAAATTTAGGTCCTATGGTTTCCCTTATTTGCAATAATTAGCATATATAACGTATGACCATATAAGATGATGCTAAGTGAAATGAATCACAACATAGGGACACAAATGTTTTTGTTTCTCTTGCTTGTTTTTGTTTTTAACATATTTAAAATGTGCCATGTGATTTTTTTGCTTCTTTTGTATGTGCTTCCCCTACAGTATAACTCTTGTTTGCACTGTATTTGAGGTTGGTGCCCTGCATCTTGTATATACATTTTTCTAATTTGGGGAGGGGAAGAGAAATAACAAAATGCTGAAATAAGGATACAGGTTGACCCATTTTAACAATAAGATGTACAAGACACTATCTTGAAAACGAACTTTACAGTTTGGGGGAGTGGGAGGGAGGAGTTGGGGAGGCGGGAGGGAAGGGATAGTAAGGGAAAAACAAAGGAGAGGGCAAAAATGCTGGATAGGAAATGCACTCATTACCTTACTCATGTAACTGTAACCCCTCTGTACACTATTTTTACAATAAAAAACATTAAAAATTAGTATACATATAGGATAATCTTATCAGATGAACTGAAAAATTAAAAAAACATGTAACATATAAGACCATATAAGATGATGCTAAGTGAAATGAATCCCAAGATATGGACACAAGAGGTCTGTCTTTATTGTTATTGTTTTAAATGTACCATGTGATTTTATTTTGTTGTTGTTTCCTTTGTATGTTCTTTCCCCTATGGCAGATTTTGATACCCTATATCTTGTATATACATATGCCTAATCTCGGGAGGGGAAGGGGAATAACAAAATGCTGAAACAAGGTCACAGGATGACTCATTGCAACAAGGATACCCACAAAACTGTATAATGGAAACAAACTTTACAACTTCAGATGGAGGGGGTAATGGGGGGAGGGGAAGAATATGAGAGGTGGGGGAGGGGAGAGATAGTAGGACAAAGACAAACAAGGGAAAGGGTAACAATGATGGCAAGTAATGTACTCATTGCCTTACTCATGTAACTATAACCCCTCTGTACAGCATCTTAACAATAAGATTAAATTAAAAAATAAATAAAACATATCAAAACCAAAAAAAGATGAGGACTGGCTCATAGGACCTTGAACACATCACTGAACTTCTCTGTTTCACCTGCTTTCTCTGTAAAGAAAAATATTGTTATTAACTCCATAGAGTGTAGATGAGAAACCAGGCCTTTGAGTTTGACCTAAAGTGGTTAAAGAATAGACTCTGTCTTAGGAGAACACAGGATTGGATGCACTTACCAATTTGGCTCTATTCAGAATTCAGACATGTGCCGAGATCAAAGTTCTCCATTTTACTTGTGGCCTCCGATTTCTAGAAGCAGATTCTTAGCCAAGAAAGCTCTCCCAGAGAGCAAAGGAAATGGTGAGATTGTCCAAAAAGAAATTTACTCATTACCTAACTTATGTAACTGTAACTCCTCTGTACAACACCTTTATAATGATATTTTTTGTTTTTTGCTGGTTGTGGGGCTTGAACTCTGGGCCTGGGCACTGTCCCTCAGCTCTTCAGCTCAAGGCTAACACCCTACCACTTGAGCCACAGTGCCACTTCCGGCTTTTTTCTGCTTATGTGGGGCTAAGGAATCAAACCCAGAACCTCATGCATGCAAGGCAATCACTCTACCACTGAGCCACCTTCCCAGCCCTAGAATGATATTTTTTTAATTAAGAAAGTTCTCCCCTCTGGCAGCAATAAAACTGCTGGCCACACCTAGAGGTTCATTCTCTTTCATTTAATTCCAGTGGGAAATGGACTATACTTATCCTGAGAGAAAGGACTTTTCATTCACGGATCCCAAACCAAGGACTCTTCTATCCCACCACCATTGTGGTATTACAGCCCAAACATGCAGCAATGAGGTCTCAGGTATGGGAAGTAATACCAAGCACATGCTTTCCTTATTCCTGCCCCATAAAATCCCACAGTGCTTTTCACATACCAGTAGGTCCTATGTCTGGATGTGACCAATGATGACATTGACAATGGTTAAACAATGGTGAGCCATCATCAAGACGTAAAGCAATGGTGTGTATACTTTTCTATAAGTATATTAGGTTTCAGTGAGAAGTGTGTGGACATTGAAGACACATGCTAAAATAAAGGGAATATGATAAGCATGCTATGCCCTTGATACAAAAACATGTGAGTCTTTCCACAATGTCATAATTTATTGAATAGCAATGACTTCACAAACTACATCAGTTTTGACACCTTTAATTCACAATAGTCTGTTTTTGCTTGATAATCATGACCATAATAACCACAAATTCTTTATTCAATTTCAGTCTTCTTAGTATCACTGATAGTAATAATGCTCAGGCACACGTTACTCTTAACACAATGATATGTAGGTTACACGACAGAAAAGAAAAGGTTAAGTTAGCCACCAAATTTCAGGAAGCTCATATTTCAGGACACAAAGAGTACTGATACATGTATGAGTCACTGAAGATAGTCAGAAAAGAGGTTTAAGAATCCAATCACAGGGCCAAGAGCAATGGCTCAAGTAGTAGAACACCTGGCTAGCAAGCTTGGGTCCCTCAGTTCAAACCCTAGCATCACCAGTCATAGAGCTGCTGGGAACAGAGCTGTCTCTCCTGGGGTCTGCATACTACCAGTTGTAAGTGAGCTTCATCAGACATTGAGCCTATGCTGAGTTGAGCCTGGGAGAAAAATTGGACAGTTCTTTGTTTGGGTGCTTGGCTACTTGGTTGCTTGGAGACTTAGTGTGATAAGAAAGCAAGATAACTGATTGGTGTGTGTCACTTTACCTCCTTTGCAGGTGCCCCCTATTCTTTTGCCAGTCCTAGGGCTTGAACTCAGGGCCTAGGCACCAGCTCTTAGCTTCTTTCGCTCAAGGCTAGCACTCCACCACGTGAGCCACAGCACCACTTCTGGCTTTTTCTGTTTATGTGGCACTAAGATATTGAACACAGGGTTTCATGCATGCTAGGCCAGCACTCTACCACTAAGCCACATTCCCAGCCCAGTGTCTCCACTTTCTATGTGTTTCAGATGAGGAGTGCATTGTTCACTGCTCTATGCCTAACAAGCTTGTACCTGGTTTCTCTGATATGTTGTTCATGTGCCTACATGATCCTAATTTAACTTGATGAGTTCACAGCTAGCAATTTTACTCATGTAAAGAAGGTGTGTCTCAGTCTGTGCCTCGACTTGCGCTGAACAGGTGGTCATTGTTTATTCCCACAAACAATATGAATTTCATCATATCTTAGCACATGTGCTTGGCATGGACCAACTGCTGTTCAAGAAAAATGGAGTCACTCGGGGAAAGGCCCAGCCTGAAACTGCTGTTCCTTATAACACAGAATAACATGATTACCAATCTCTATAGGAATGTTATTATCAATCTCCAACTCAAAGCTGATATATCATTAATATGACAATAATCAAAATATGAACACCATTTCCTAAAGCTTGAAAGAGAAAATAGAATGCAATGACACAAACCATGGGAAGGTTTAAATAAATTCTTTAACAGATGGTAATGAAAGTCAACATGGGATTAAAAGAACACGTGTTCTATCCCTAACTATACGTTTTCATTCATAAACATGTACAGCATCTTTACAAAGATCAGTCTTTTTTTTTTTTTTTTTTTGGTCTTGGGGCCTGGGCGCTGTCCCTCAGCTCTTCAGCTCAAGGCTAGCACTCAACCACTTGAGCCACAGCATCACTTCTGGCTTTTTCTGCTTATGTGGTGCTGAGGAATCTAACCCAAGGCCTCGCGCATTCGAAGCAAGGACTTTACCACTGAACCACCTTCCCAGCACCCAAAGATGAGTGTCCTATAAGAAAGAAAATCTCAGTGCTCTAGAATCTTAGAAATTATACAAATAACATTTCTTGTTTAAAAAAACTGAAAAATAAATTCAAAGATAGAAAAGGAAATATAAAGTCTTAAGAACAATGAAAAATATAAAATTTAATGTGCACACATGAATCCTAATTTTAGAAGAATAATATTAACATACACAAATCAGTATTTTTAAATCTATGGAGTATATCAGAGAGAATGTACACCAACTAATTTAGAGTGCTTCTTTCAGGAAACAGATTAAGAAAAAGTTGGTGGTAGGTCTGAAAAACACTTTTGTCGTTTCACCTTAAACATCTTCTGCTTTGGATACATCACTTTTGTAATCAATGAAAGACTTCTACAAATAGGAAATAAAATTCAGATTTTCAAATGACCAGGAAAAACAGCACTCCCCTTCTATAAATTACTTAAACAACAAAAATATGAGAAACACAAATATAAACTTCATCACCAGAAATAGGACTGATGAATTCTAAAACTTTCTCTATGAAAAATAATCTTGGAACAAAAAAATGCATGTTTAAGGAAGATATGACAAAACTATGCAAACAGATAAAATCTTCACTAACAATTTTGTGGAAGGACACAATTTTTTAATTCACAAATATGCTGTCTAAGTTGAAAGGATCAATAAAAAGAATGGACATTGCAGAGAAATAGTGTTCAAGAGTAAAGGGAAGGGATGTGGCTTAAGTACAAGGCCCCAGGTTTAATCACCAGTATTTTGGGGGGCTGGTAAAGATATTATTTTGAACCAGGAGTGGTTAATCCCAGCTACTTGGAGTCTCAGAGGCAGGAGGATTGTCTGTTTAAGGGCAGCACAAAGAAGTTAGTACTTGAAACTGAAACTATGTTTATGTTTATTATTATTTATCATTATTATATTTTTCCTCCTCCTCTTCTTCTTTTCTTCTTATTCCTCTTCCTCTTCCTCATGCTCCTCCTCCTTCTTGTTCTTCTTCTGAAGGGAAAAAAGAGACCTGTTACACTTCACAGGCATGCCATAAGGAAAAGACAAAGCAAGCACTTCCAACTGTTTTTGAAGTATGGGCATCAATGTGTAATGTGATTTGATCATGTTCACCCTCTCCCCTGGTTCTTTGCCCTTTTCCTCTTCCCTTTGATCCCCAAACAGTCCTACCTGTATTCATGTTGCATTATTGTTATCATTTTGGGTCTAGATACCACATATGAGCAAAAACATTTTATATTTGGCCTTTTGAGGTTGGCTTATCTCACTCAACATGATCTCCAGTCTCAACCATTTTTCTACAAATGAAATAAATTTTTTCTTCTTTATGCACTCTTTTGGGTATATATGCTTCATTTCCTTATTTATTCACTAGTTTTTGTGTACCTAGGCTGTTTAGATAGATAGGCTATTATGAATAGTGCTGTGATAAACATAGATTGTACAAGCATGTTGAGTCAAAATCCCTTCAAATATACCATTGAGCATGTGTTCAAGGGTTGTATAGCCAAGTCATAGAGTAGTTCTAGTTTTCATTTTGAAGGAATCTCCATAATGATTTTTATAAGTTACATTCTCAGCAACAGTTTTGAAGTTTTCCCCCAACCCCTGGCCCACACACCCTCACCAGCATTTCTTACTGTTCATGTTCTTGATGACTGTCATTCTGACAGTCAGTGTTGTTTTGATTTTGTATTCCCTTCATGGCTAAAGATGGTGGGCATTTCTTCATGTCATTTTTAGTATTTGTACTTCTTTCAAGAACTATTTGTTCAATGCTTTTCTCCATTTATTAATTACTTTATTTGTTCTTTGGGTGTTAGTTTTTTACCTCTTTGTATATTCTGGATATTGTCTATCCAATAAATAGCTTAAAACATTTTCTCCATTCTGTAAGCTATCTCTTCATTCTGGTAATTGCTTTCTTTGCTGTCCAAAAACTATTTCATATAATTCAATCACATTGGTACTTCTGGCTCATATTGCCTGGGCAAATGGAATCCCATCCAGAAAACAACTGTTTACGCCTAAATCTTTGAGTATTTTCTCTATGTTTTCCTGTAGTACTTTCAAAGTTTTAAGCCTTACATTAGATCTTTGACCCATTTCAAATCAATTTTTACAAGGTAACCAGTAGAAGTTTACTTTCCCTCCTCTACATGCAGGCATTCAGTATTCCCAGCAGCATTTTTTGAAGACATGGATGTTTATCTAATGTATATTTTGAGGTACTTTTTCAAAGATCAAATGGCTGTATCCATGTGGGTTGAATTCTAGATCTTTTATACCAGTACAATGCTGGTTTTGTTACTATGCCTTTGTAGCATAAAAATCAGGTATCTAAAATCAGGCATTGTGATACCTCTAGCACACCTAGATAGCCCAGGCTGACCTCAAATTAAAATCCTCCTGCCTCAGACTGGAGAATCCTGGATGGTATGTTCCACCATTCCTGTCTGGGTTTATCTAACTCTGGCTACATATTCCAATTTTGCACTAAGCCATACAATAATGATTCATTGTACATATTCAATTAACAATAATAAGTAATATTTGTGTTGATTTATATTTACAATGTCATTCTACCACAAAATTGCTACTATTTCTTATATAAATGGTGTTAAATACCTAATTCTAACATGAATTGTGGGATTTTTTCACATATCTACGTAATTTGTAGACCTAAGCCACATTAAGTAGCACTTACTACTTCCCTCTGGCAGTGCCTTGATCTGTCACTCCCAATGTATCCTTTGTCTTCTCTATTTAAGCATCCTCACTATGGCATCTTTAGTTACACTGTGGCAGAGTTAGAGGATGCAAGCTTCAGCTCCCCCTGTAAGGAAAAACTTGCTGCAGTTACTAAGATGTGGTTATTTGACTGCTGTTAGCTCCTTCATCATGAGCCTTGTCTTTTCAAATGAGGTGTCACTGTCTTCTTGGAAAAGATCAAGCATTTCTGACCCATGTACAGTGTCCCTAATAAATACTACAGAAGTCCTTGTTGGGCTGGGGGAAGACAATTCCAGGCCTGCTTGGTCCTCACCTCACTGATTCAGTCCTTTTAATTAATGCTCAAGTGTTTACACTCCTAACTGCATCTCAGTGCTGGCTTCCTAGAAACCCCAGCTAGCATGGATGGCACTCAAGACAGTCAGTGGAAACAAGTATACAGTAAGATAGGAGGCTGGATTATTTAGAAACCTACTGGCTAGTAAGAACTATCTACATACATTCCTCAATAGTCTATGAGAGCTACAAGGAAATAGGATGCAAACATACTTGAAATAAGAGCAAGAGAAACACAGTTTTGCATTATAATCTGAATGAAATACAGAATACAGTTCGCTTGGGCTCCCCCAAAATAAATACATTTTTTGAACTTTGCTGAAGCATATTTTCTCTGCGGAAATAAAAATATCATCACTTTGCCAGTGTCTTGGAGTTCTAGCTTTAAGGGAGGCTCAATGAGCCTTCCAATCTCTCCAAAATAATCAGAAACATTATGAACAGTGATTCTTCAATAGTTACTAGAATACAATAAGCACAAAATTATTTAACCCATCAAGACCTTGAAGAAAATTTCACAAAAAATAAAATCATCATATATAAGAACATGTAGTCATAGGTATTTATTGAATCATTATCTTAATGACAATGCTCTAGTAATGAAACAGATGTCCTTAATAGATAAATAGATGAATACATTTGAATCATATATTGTAGAAACATATATATATATATATATATATATCTTTTTAAAATAATTACAGTAAGCCAAGCATCAGTGGCTCATGCCTATAAGCCTAGCTACTCAGGAGGCTGAGGTTTGATTGCAATTTGAAGACAGCCCTGGAAGGAAAGTCCTTGAGACATTTATTTCCAACTAAGTTAAAAAGAAAAAACAAAAGCTGGAAGTAAATTTGTGGCTTAAATGGTACAGCACTAGCTTTGAGTAAAAAAGAAAAAAGGTCAGGGATAGCACCCATACCCTAAGTTCAAGCCCCAGAACACACACACACACACACACACACACACACACACACACACACAGAGAGAGAGATTAAAGTAGTAACAGAGAAATTATGTATATGTTTTCAAACTTGTTCAAGCCAAGAAATTAAACATGCCCTTACCCAAGAAATCTAATCTGTCTTCATCATTTAGTCAATTCATTATAGGGCTCAGCCGAGCATTATCCCAACATCATAGTCTCTCACAAGTCAGATGTGTGGAAAGCCACTTTCTTTCTCCACAATTTCATAAAAGCCTTTTTCATCTCACTGTTTCTCAGGCTGTAGATAAGTGGATTCAGCAGAGGTGTGAGCAAGGTGTAAGCCAGCGAGATCAGCTTCTTGGTGTCTGGCGAATAGCTGGATTTGGGTTGTAGATAAGTCATGCTGGCCGTGCCATAGAAGAGAGTGACAGACGTGAGATGGGAGGCACAGGTGGAAAAGGCCTTCTGCCTCCCAGTGGTCGACGGCATCTTCAGGATGGCAAAGAGGATTCGAATGTAAGACAAGAGAATCAGCAGGAAGGGCACCATGACAATCAAAATGGTGCCTGTGAAGGCATAGATTTCAAACAAGAAGATGTCTGCACACACCAGCTTCAGCACTGGGGGGGTCTCACAAAACAGATGGTTAATTTCATTGGGCCCACAAAAGGGAAAACTAAATACCCAGGTGGTCTGCACAGTTGCCACAGTGAGCCCTGAGAACCACGAGAATATCACTAACTTCACAAAAACCCTTCTGTTCATAATCACCGGGTAGGTCAGAGGATGGCAGATGGCAGCATATCGATCAGAAGCCATTGCCCCCAAGAGAAAACATTCAGTCCCTCCAAAAAGAAGAATGCAATACATCTGCACAAAACAGCCCCCAAAAGAGATGGTCGCTTTCTCATTGGATAAGATCACCAGCATTTCAGGCATGACAGCTGCGCTGAAACCCAGTTCCACCATGGATAAGTTCTGCAGGAACAGGTACATGGGGATGTGGAGGCTCTGGTCCAGGCAGATGACAACGATGATGGTGACATTTCCCACCAAGATCACCAGATAAATCACCAAGAAAGCCCAGAACATCTGCTCTTGGAGTTGAGGAAAGTTAGAAAAGCCCAACAGGATGAATTCGACCACAAAGCTTTCATTTTGATTTCTCATCTCAGTAGCAAGATCTTCTCTTGTTCTGAGGGACAAAGTATAATGAAGAATTAAGTCACATCCAGGAGCTGAAAGATTGAGTCTGAAATAATTGGCAGAGGATATAATGGTATGTTGCTTATTCCAACAGAAATTGAGATTGGCAGGCTGGGAAGGTGGCTTGCCTTGCATGCCTGAGGCCCTGGGTTCAATTCCTCAGCACCACATAAGCACAAAGAAAAAAGCCAGAAGTGGTGCTGTGGCTCAAGTGGTATAGCACTAGCCTTGAGCTGAAGAGCTGAGAGACAGTGCCCAGGACCAGAGTTCAGGCCCCCCAACTGACAAAAAGGAAAAAGAAAAAGAAATGGAGATTGGCAATTTTGAACAATGGCTAATAACCTGTAACAGTGAATCCAGAAAATACAACTGAAGTGAGTAATCTTAACTCTGAACTGTTGTTTTAAAGCTTACAATTGGTAACAGCACATATTTTCTTGCATGCTTTTGATAGGTAGTGAAAAATTACTTAAAACAGGCTAGAGATGTGGTTCAAGCAGTAGTTTCTGCTTAGCAACCTAAAAGCCCTGAGTTCCAATCCCAGTACCAAAGCAAGCAAGCAAAATTAATTAAACTTATTCTTAAAACACACAAAAAAACAATGCAATTTGCCCATCACAAGCATACATGCATCTACATTCCTTTTTTTTCCAGTACTAGGACTTGAACTCTAAACCTGGGCACTGATCCTGAGTTTTTTCACTCAAGGTTATCACTTGAGCCACAGCTCCACTTCCAGCCTTTTGTGGTCAATTGGAGATATGCATCAAAGACTGCTGCCAGGGCTGGCTTCAAACCACATCCTCAGATCTCAGCCTCCTGAGTAACTAGGATTACAGGCGTGACAGACCAGCACCTGGCTACTCTTTTTTATTTTACTCATATTTGAATTTAACATAAAGGGTTTGTTTTTTTTGGGGGGGGGGTCCAGTCGTAGGGCCTGAACTCTGGGCCTAGGCACTGTCCCTCAGCTCTTCAGCTCAAGGCTAGCGCTCTACCACTTGAGCCATAATGCCACTTCCGGCTTTTTTCTTTTTGCTTATGTGGTGCTAAGGAATCAAACCCAGGGCCTCAGGCATGCAAGGCAAGCGCTCTACCACTGAGCCACCTTCCCAGCCCCAAATGAAGGGTTTAAATTGGGTAAATTACCAACACAACACAGAAAAAAATTAAAACTAATGGTAATTCACAGTTTAAACACATTTTGTTTACAATTTATTATAATGCTAAAATATAATACGTGTTTATAGTATTTAGTTAAACATGAAAAATAAAAACCATTTATAGGTTGAGAGACAGACACATATTTTTAAGTTGAATTGTAAATGTACTTATCTTAGATGGCTTCAAGCATATTGATTTCTAGTCAGGCTCTGCCTGACCAATTATACTGAAATTTGCCTCAGTGAGAAGTGTTAGAGGTCTAGTCTCCATCTCCCATCCCTGTGTTTATAAACTTGCTTTTAGTGCTATAGAAAATACCACTTAGAGATATTCTGAACCTGAGACTTAATACCTTTTTCTCCCTCCTTGTCCCCTAACACACACACACAAACATGAGGAAGCTCATTAGCCCTTTACTTAGTCAATGAACACTGATTCAGCACTTCTGTACTCTTACAGAAAAACTGAGACATACATTCAACACAGAGGTCAGAGGTCATCTAACCACACTGCACACAACATCACAACACAACTCCTACTTTCTCTTCTACCTATCACTGTCTAACTCCCACCTTTCCACCTCTGTATTTCATCATAGCACTCATCCCCACCTACTGAAACACACATGTATTTGAGATTTCATGCTTAGTACCTAACTCCCTCTTCTAGGACATAAAATACAGGAGGACAAGAACTTTGTTCCTTTTTTATGCATTCTTGGTTTCAAAAAGAAGTAACGCTTGGCTTATTAGATGATAAACCAATATACAATAAACAGATGGAGGAATAATTATTAAAAATTAATCCCAGGAAGTGGAATATGTAAACATACACAGGATTATTTTTACATGTACATGATGTATTAACTAAAGTATGATATATGCAGAGGATAATTCCAACTAACTTACCGTCTAAAACAATGACTACTGAGAAGCTGGTACTTGAGAAGTGAGCAGATGGCGATGAGCTCAAGGGGAAGGGGAGCACACAAATGATCAGAGGAAGGGTGGGAAAATGTAGTCATAATATTCAGTGTATGTATGTGAAAATGGAACTAGGAAAATTGACAGGTTGGGTGAGGTTGGGAGAAAAGGGGAAGAATGATGAAAGGAATGACATTAATCAAGATGCATTGTATTCATAAGCTGACATGTTGATTGGAACCTCTTTGTACAACTACTTAAAGATACCAAAATACTATGAAATTTGTGGGCAAATGGGGGGTGGCGGTGAAGAGACTGGGGGAAAGCAAGGAATGGGTGATATTGTCAAAAAGAATGGTACTCATTATCGGACTTATGAAACCTCTCTGTACAACACCTGAATAATAATAAAATTATATTTTAAAAATAACAAAATAATTTAAAAATAATCCAGACTTTACTCTTACAGAATATTGTGTCTGGTGGAAAATTAAGTCTAAGATAAGAGAACAGAGATGATCTGTATTTAATGCTGGCTTTCTTAGTTTAAAGCAGCCTTGTGGGTTTGGAAATACCACTGCGTTTGAGAGACAGTTTTTGTTGTTATTGTAAAAGTGATGTGCAGAGGAGTTACAGTTACAGAAATCAGCTAACAAGGACATTTCTTTTTGGACAGTGTCACCCCTTCCCTTGCTCTCTCCTAGTTTTTCCCTCCCATCTCAACCACCACCAGTTGTATAGTTCATTTTCAACACAGTGTGTAGTGAGTGTCACTGCTGCACTGTTCATCCTTGGGTCCGCCATCTCTGTGTTCCCCTCTTTACCCTCCCCAAAACAGATAAACTTACAAACAAAACAAAAGGTACAGGAAACAAAAGCATAAAGGAGAAAAAATAACAAAACAACAAGAAAACCCTATTTCTTGGAGTTCATTTAGATCAAGATGGTTTTATATGACCATATGCACATAGCTATTGAGCCTTTGTGATCCTCTCCTAAGAATATCCTCTCCTTTGGTCTCACTATGTGAATGTAGGAGACACTCATGACTCTGCCATGGCCACAAAGACTGACACTCTGCTCCTCCCTGCACTCAGCTCAGGTTCTCCAGCTGTCTGATATATCCCTAAGCACCCCTTTGAGCTCTGACTTAGGTGTTTTCTCTGATTTGCCGAAAGGAAACTGCAGGCCGCAAAACCTCCATTTCATTCAGAAGGGAGGCTAGAATAGCAGCAGCTAGGTACTTAGGAGACACACATGCTGCTTCCTGAATCTCTTTGAGCCAGCCTGTCCCACAGAGAGCTGACCATTTTTCCTCCCAACCCAATTGCCCTTCCAGAGCCCCTCTAAGGCAAGCTCTACATTCTCTAGATTCCCCCAGGATAATGTTCCCTATTACTAGCATCCCCCTCACTAGCAGTGTCTATAAGTCTTTAGAACCTGGAACCCCTCTAGCCTCAGCATTGACACTGATACTGTCCAGGCTATGGCTGTCTTCCCTTCCTGTGCCTTCACTTCCTCTGGCTTTCCTTGTTTTGTAGCTTCTCTTCCAACCTGTACTTCATACCAGCAGCAAAATAACCTCCTCCTGCCTCCCAAATCTTCAGGTCTCCCCTGATCCATAAAATAAAATGCTTTCTTCTCAGGCTAGCATGGAAGGAAAACCACTGTGTAACAACTGTCTTAGAAATTGAAATGAGGAAAAGATTACTTCTAAATAGACATCACAGAGCCAGGCACTGGTGCCTCACACCTGTAATCCTAGCTACTCAGAAGGCTGAGATCTGAGGATCACGGTTCAAAGCCAACCCGGGTAGGAGTCCGTGAGACTCTTATCTCCAATAAACCACTAGAAAACCAGAAGTGGTGCTGTGGCTCAAGCAGTAGAGCGCTCGCCTTGAACTGAAGAGCGCAGGGACAGTGCCCAAGCTCAGAGTTCAAGCCCCTCCACCAACCAGATAAATAAATAAATAAATAAAGCACAAGAAAGACATGTGAGAAAGGGCGAACAAATGCAGCAGTGGTACTCACTAGACACTATGTTGAAGATGAACTATTCAACTGGTAGGTGGAGACTGGAGGGAAAAACTGAGAAAGAGCAAGGGAAGAAATGACATTGTTCATAAAGAAATGTAATCTTTACCTGACTTATGTAACAGCAACACCTCTGAATATGCCCTTTATAATAACAATAAAAAAGAAAGACACATGAATAGCCAAAGCTATTCATAATAAATAATAGAGACCAACTAGTTTTTGTGCAAGGCTTTGAAAAAGAAGCCAGAGGACTGAAGCAGCCTGAAAACCTGCCATGTCTTGTGTCCTGATCAGTAGGACATTAGCAGCAAGAAATTATATTACTTGACTTTCTGAAATGTGACTGCGATATATTAAAAACCAAATATCTATATTAACTTCAATAATATATTTGGGGATGTCAAAACATGCCCTAAAATAGGCAAAATTATCTCTGCTGTGTAAGGACTATTTTAAATAGACAAAATAATATATTCAATTTCAAAAACTGTAAAATCAAGTAAGCTCATTAAAAACAAAAACAAAATTTAGAGGATCTGATTTTAAAATATACAAACTTCAGGGCATTCATAAGGTAAAATTATTTGTGGGTAGAGGGGGCTTGGTTCTAAATTAGTGCCTTCACAAAGAATGAAAGAAAAACTGAACCTGAATGTCTGCTTATGTTATCTTTTCCCTTTAACACAAAATGACCTAACATAAATTGGGCTATATAATTCACTAACATGATCTACTGGCTTCAGCATTAACTTTCTTTACAGCCTAGGCAAACAATTCTCTCCTCTGGGTTTCATATTTTTACAAGATTGGCTTTATTTCTGACCACCTTCCTCCTGCCCCTTGTTCAAGCTACCCTGTAACTCTAATTCTTATTCAAACTTTTATGTGACTGTGAATGGCAGAGCAACTGACTTTCTCACATGAGAAGAGTAGTCACTTAATATGATTTTCAGTAAAAAGAATCATAAATTCACACGTAAGCATAATCTTTATTTCCTTACCTATTGACTGTCCCTGATTTTCACCTCATTTGATGAGATGTTTCACCTCTTTAGTTCAAAAAAAGAATCCCATCAACACAATTGAGTGATTGAGTGCATTGATTTTATAACATTGTCTAACCTGGGAAAAGCCCTCTCTGGAGAGTGTTCATCCCATTTATACAGACTTTCCTCTATGGAGTTGACGAAGCTCAAACACACAAACTTGGAACAGCCACTTCTCCAAGTGCCTACTGGGAATAATAAACATGTCTTCCCACAAGTGATTCAATTCCACCATGACTTCCCCCATTAAGAAAATGAACACAGAGAAGGAATGGATGTTGGTAAGTTGGCACAAGGAAGAAGGAAAACGGGAATGCAGGCCCAGGGATCTAGATAAGGACCTGATTGGATGGACCTGATCACAATGGTAGGTATTATGGCCAGTAGACAAAAATTACTTTGTGGGAAGCTTAGACAAAAAAAATGTTTTTCATATAAATTCACAGTTGAAGCTTTCTAACTTAATGTCCAAACATCTATGCAACTATATGACTTTGAATGAGCCAAGCAACTTCTCTAGCTCTCTTATTTTTTGGTAAAATAAAGATAGAGTTTGTATAAGAGTCAAGAGGCTCAGAGTTTAGTTTAAACATTAGATTCAAACCATCAATGCTACCATTGGCTAATTCCCAGCAAGAGAACAGAGATTGATAAATATCCAGGCTTGGCTTTATCCAATCCTCAGATGTTATGGTGAAGATCTGACTTATTTTCTCCATTTCTCATCCTAAAGTAGGTTCCATTCTCCATCCAGTGGCTTCTAAAAATACTTAAGGTTATATTCTCTCTAACTGTGTCTAGTGAGGAATGTAGTGTTCATCCTGAGAAAAGGAATTTTCATTTGTAAAACATAATAATAATTCGAAGACTTTTTCCTTTATTCTTTACTATGGTAGGATCATTTGCCCATCCATGGACCAAAACTGTGACTGTCAATGGAATGCAATAAACTATCTTATATGTAATTTTGCTGGTATCTACCCCAAACTGGATATGGCTTCAATCCCAGCTATCCACAATACATACCTTCAGATGTTTGTTGTTGTTGATGATGATGTTGTTTTGGTTTAGTTTGCTTTGGATTTAGTTTATCTTTAGTGGCACTGAGGTTTGAACTCAGGCTCTCATCCAGAAGGCAGGCACTCCAAGGGCAGAAGTGCAGCCACATTGCCAGCCCTTTTTCTTTCATTGATATTCCTAAAAGGCTGCATGTTTTCAAAAAAAAATAATGCAGAAAGATCATTTTTTTAAGAAATGGTGAAGGAAAAACTAGATATCTATGAAAAAGAATAAAATTGGACACTTAGCATTCACCAACACAAAACTTAAATGTAAGGCCTGAAACCAAAACATAAAAATCCTAGAAGAAAATATGAGGAAAAACTCTCTGACATTGGAGGTTACAATAGGTTTGGATAGTACAATAAAAGCAAAAGTTGACATGTGGTACAAGATCGGGGGGAGGGGGAAAGCTTCTACATAGCAAAGGAAACAACAAAAACAAATGACAAGTACTCTACACTGGAGCCATTTCCTCCATCCCAACTTCATTTTTTAATTAGCTAAAGTTCAAACTTTATTTGTATTTCCTCCATTACTTTTAGAGAAACTTAAGGTTTAGGAAAAATCTGAGAAAACAATACTTCATTATGTACATTGAAATATTGTTAAGAAAAAAATAAATATCAAGAATCTAGAACTTGAAGTATAGGGGGAAGGAGGGGCTTAAGGCCAAGGGGAGAAATAGAAAAATGAAGAGCAGAAGAGAATGCAGTCATAATAGTATTATAGAGTGTGAGAATGGAACTAAGAAGATTGAGGGGATGAGTGTGTTGGAAAGGATGTGGGAGAAGGGTGGAAGAGGTGACTTTGATAAAGATGCATTACACTCATGAACTGGCATATAGAATTATAACTCCTTTGTACAAATACTTAAAGACAATGAAATTATAATTTAAAATTGTTGTTATGAGACAAAGCTCATACTAAATGTCCTCACCACAAAGAAAGGTAAAGACCATGTCTATTACCTTGATTGTGGTTTTATATGTGTGTGTGTGTGTGTGTGTGTGTCCAAATTCATTGAAGTGTATACATAAAATATATTGCTATTTATCCATTGTGCCTCAATAAAGCTGTAATTTTCAAAGGGAAATGAAGAAAGTTCCTATCTACTCTATAACATCACTTCTGTATCAATCTTTTCTATTGTTAATGTCTTATGTTATTATGGTTCATCTGTTTTCAGTTCAGGACTCAATATTGATAGAGTATTATGAATTATCTTTGCATTAAGTTTCATACTTTGTATTTTAGAGTTCTATAGGTTTTGGCAAATGCAACTGGATTCATTATGATCATGTCATCACAAAAGTTTCACTGCACTCAAAGCTCCTGTGCTGCACCTACTCATCCTCTTCCCTTAGATCATAAATACGTCAGCCACTGAACTTTTTACTGTCTCCATGGCTTAAGCATTTGCATGATGTCATATATTTGGAACTGTACAATATCTGGCCTTTCAGAATGGCTTTTATTTTACTTAGCAATTGCATGTGCGCCCATACCTATTTCTTTTCCTGTCTTAAAAGTTAAAAATGTTAAAAAAAAAAAAAAAAAAAAGGAAGGCCACGGAATGAAGGTGTGGAGCCAGGGGAACTCTAATTAATTGCTGGTAAAAATGCAAGATAGATAGCACGGACCCTTTGGAAAGCAGTTCGGCAGATTCTTACAAAGCTAAACATAGTCTTACCACATATGTGATCCAGATAATTACTTACATGAGTTTGGGAACTTATATCTATACAATGATATTTCTAACAGCTCTATTCATAATTACCAGATATTGGAAGAAACCAAGATGCTTTTCAACAGGTGACTGGATAAACAAACTGTTGGAATACCTATGCAATGACTATTATTCAGTGATTAAAATATGGGAGTAAACTACAGGGCTGCAGCCCAAAAGCAGAGCTTCTCAGCAGGGGAGCAACCATGGGAAAAAAGCACTGGATGATCATTCCAAATGTACTCAAAGGTCTAGAAATTATAAATGAGGCAAAATTAATTAAACAGTTTCTTTCTGGACCACAACAGAAAGAGTAGCAGTGGAACATGAGAGGAGCTTATGAGCACCAAGCCAGGAAAGTCAAAAGTCCATCAGAAGAAAGGGTGAACAAATGCAGCTGTGGTACCCACTAAATATGATATTGATAATGAACTATACAACTTGTGAGTGAAGGCAAGAAGGGAAAACATCAAGGACATCAAGGAAAGGGATGACATTGTCCAAAAAGAGATGTATCTGGTACTTGACTTATATAACTGTAATCCCTCTGTGCATTACCTTTATAATAACAATAAAAATAAAATAAAAATAAAGAGAGGAAGACAAAGTATTCTGGGTAAAGGTAGCAGCATTTACAACAGCCTAGGAACCAAAGGGAGCCCAGCATGTCAGCATAACTGTGAGCAGTATGCAAGGCAGGGACTTGGGAAGAAACAGGCTAAAAAGGTAAACAAAGTTAATTCATTCAAAGTCTCACAGCAAAACCCTAAGTTGTGGGCTGGGAAGGTGGCTCAGTGGTAGAGTGCTTCCCTTGCATGCATGAGGCCCTGGGTTCAATTCCGCAGTACCACATAAACAGAAAAAGCCAGAAGTGGCACTGTGGCTCAAGTGGTAAAGTGCTACCCTTGAGCTGAAGAGCTGAAGGACAGCGCCCAGGCCCAGAGTTCAAGCTCCACAACTGACAAAAACAAAAACAAAAAAAACCCTTAGTTGTAAAGTTTACTCTTAGAGTAATAAAAAAGTTGAATTGAAAAGGAAACAGTTCATAATAAATATACAACAGTTAGTATTCATAATATATTAAGAGTATCTGAATTCAAAAAGAATGAATAGATTGTTTATGAAAAAGGAAATACAGGATTGAATTGAGGCTGTACAACTCTATAAATGTGCTAAAAGTCACTGAATTGTAAAGTTATTAAAACAAGTATCATTTAAGGTTTCTATGTAACTCAACAAACATTTTTTTGTAATTTTTAAGCCATCAGAAAAAGAAGATGAAGGAACAGAGCACATTACAGAGACTTGGGAAGATTTGCAAGACACCAATATTCCAAAGGAAAATTACCTCTTTAAGGGCCGACAACCCTCTCTCAGCTCCCAATGAAGTCACCAAAAGGTGTCACTGGTAAAAGAAGAACCCAGAAGGTCCTTAGTCTCTATGAAAAGAAATTCCAGGGCATATGCACTGAGTTGTTAGAGCTCAATCAAGCAGTCAAGTACACAGAGCTCTCAGATCTGAGGAACTTCTCAAGGCTGTAGAAGATTCAATGTGTTAAATGTTACATACATAATTGTGGAGGTTTTGAAGAAATGGAAAGGCTTTTCCTGGAAGGGACTAGATAGGGAGACTATGTTTCAAGGTCATTTGGAACCAAGATGGGGAATTTGTGAGGCAGTGCATGTAATTAATGCTAATTAAGTCTCTCTTGCCAATATTTTACAGATATTTTCTGCAGAAATGGAACGAAAGGGGATTCACAGAAAAGCAGGATGTGAGCAGAATTTAGGATTGAAGTGAGGAACTGAAAGTTCTAGCTTACTCCTTGTGGGTGTTGGGGCCTAAGTGTATCTCTCTTCCTAAGACTCAGGCCCTCTTCCTCATTTGTGGAAAGCTGTCTTTTTGCTGTTCTGTGGAAGAAAGAGTGAGGGGCTTTCTGGAGTTTCTTTTATAAGAACTCTAATCCTGTTTAACTTATTACCTCCTAAGGTCTGTGTCCAACTATCATCCATTATTTTGGAGATTAAAATTTCAAACACATCAATTTGGGGGCAGAAAGAACACAAACACGCAGACCATAGGAACAGACTCCATTTGAAATACACCATGGGTCAGTGGGTGTTTACAGACATAGACAGGGTAGTGTCTGTGGACAGAAAATCACTAAGAGGAAAAAGCAGGAATCATGAAGATTCTAGCTAAACCGAATTGATAGAATTTGTGTTGAAGGCAGGCTAGAGTGATCAGACATCCACTAGGAAACCCTAGGAAATGAGGAACTGGATTATACATGAAGTGTGAGCAGATATAGAGTGGGGAAGGTCTACAAATAAATTTAAGAGGATTCTAGTCACACTAGTCTCAAAAAACAATGAGGCTGCCAGGTGCCAGTGGCTCACGCTTCTAATCCTAGCTACTCAGGAGCCTAAGATCTGAGGATTGTGGTTCAAAGCCAGCCTGGGCAGAAAAGTCCCTGAGACTCTGATCTCCAATTAACCACCAGAAAACTGGAAGTGGCACTGTGGCTCAAGTGGTAGAGCGCTAGCCTTGAGCTGAAGAGCTGAGGGACAGCGCTCAGGCCCAGAGTTCAGGGCCCAGGACCAACAAAAAAAAAAAAAAATGAGGACAAATTAAGAAAAAGACTTATAGGGGCTTGGAAGGTGGCTCAGTGGTAGAGCGCTTGCCTTGCATGCATGAGGCCCTGGGTTCGATTCCTCAAGTGGTACTGTGGCTCAAGTGGTAGAGCGCTAGCCTTGAGCTGAAGAGCTGAGGGACAGCGCCCAGGCCCAGAGTTCAGGCCCCACGACCGGACCAAAAAAAAAAAAAAGAAAAAGACTTATAGAGCCTGGGATAAATTTTGGTTAAGGAGAGATCATTAAATCTTATATTTCTCCAGCATTATTTTTCTGAGAGAGGGAGAGGGAGGAAAAGAGAATGAGAGAATTAGTCAAGAAAAATGTCCCAGACGCTTCAGGAGGAAAATGAATCAGACAGGTACAGAAGTATACAGTGTAATCTCAGCACTGGAGAGACAAGGGTAGGAGGATTGTGAGTTTGAAGAAAATAAAGAAGCAAGAGAACATGAAAAAGGGAAAGGTAAAAGAAGAGGAGTTGGAGGAAATACAATGGGCAGCAGAGTCTATCAGCCATGGGTTCTAATTTTAAGAAGACAAACACAGCACCCTTCTTAAAGAAAAACAAAAAAGATGAGGCCCACCACGCTCATGGAAAAGCAGATTTATTTGACACTGCTGGAACAGAGACCATAGATGTGAAGGAACTAGAGGCGGCAATGAGGGTTCTGGGCTTTGAACCAAGGAAAGGGAGAAAAACAAGAAGAATGACAATTAAGTGCAATTGATAAGGAAGGGATGAGAATTAATGAGTTTCAGTTGACTTTTTGACTATGGTAACTCAGAAATAGTGAAAAGATGCAAAAGAAGGAACTCTGGAAGCTTTCTATCTCTTCAATGATGATGAAACTGGGAAGATACCATTCAAACATCTGAGGGGTGTGGCCAAGAGGTAGGGCACAAAGTTGACTGCTGAATCACTACAGAAGCTGACTGCTGAAGCTCATGAAGATGGAAATGGAGAAGCCAGTGAACAGGGAGTTTCTGCGAGTCATGAAGACCAGATTCCATCCACACCAGTGTCTTCTTTTCTACTGTAAGCAAGGTTTAGAGCCTGCCATTGTGTGAAATCTGGCTTTTGAAAGTACAATCCACCCACCTCTTCCAGACCTTCCCCCCTATCCATATAACTAGGGGAGGATGATCTTGAATCTATTTTAGACCTGAAGTGTTCTTTGAGAGTAAAATTCTTTTTCAAATGGCCTGATGATGAATCCTCAAAAGCAGAATGGGCATACACTAAAGTGGAACAGAGGATCTTCAAGTCTGAACATAGCCATTTCATCTCACTCTGGTCATTCATTGCACACAGAGGCAAACACTGAGCAACTTCTTAAATGAGTGCTTATACCCCATCACCATAAACATCAGTTGGTACCTGGGTACAGTTTTCTCTTTTATGCAACGCAGTGAACTCTTGCTCTGCCATTTGGCATGTGTTAGTGTGATTTGTTTTGTTTTAAACATAAAAGAATTCTAACTTTGGGGTGAAGAAAAGTATGGAATTATCGAAGTATAGTCTCTGACCTTCCAGGAATCCTTAGCCAACGTTTATGTAAAAGGAGGCACCCAGTGTCTCCTAGAACATTTACTGTGATTGGGTAAGAGATTTTAGTAATGAATAGATACCTATTGTTGCTTTCAATCAAAAATATATGAGATCATTTCCCAGGTAGGGACTAGCCGAAACCTTAAGCAATGAGGTCAGAAGTAATCCTCAGGAGTTTCTCTCTCTCTCTCTCTCTCTCTCTCTCTCTCTCTCTCTCTCTCTCTCTCTCTCTCTCTCTCTCTCTCTCTCTCTCTCTCTCTCTCTCTCTCTCTCTCAAAAGAGACCCACCACCCCACCCCACCCCCCTGCAAGCAGACTGGACCTGCTTAGGAGGGCGACTTGCGGCTCTGCTTTGTGAGGCTCTCCGAGCACAAGCATGCCACGCTGGGGTCCGCGCACCGCAGGCTGCGACCTGTACAGTGCCTATGATTATACAATACCACCTGCGGAGAAAGCCCTTGTGAAGACGGACATTCAGATAGCTCTTCCTTCTGGGTGCTATGGAAGAGTAGCTCCTCGTTCTGGCTTGGCTGCAAAACACTTCATTGATGTAGGAGCTGGTGTCATAGATGAAGATTATAGGGGAAATGTTGGTGTTATATTGCTCAATTTTGGCAAAGAGAAGTTTGAAGTGAAAAAGGGTGATCGAATTGCTCAGCTCATTCGTGAGCAGATTTTTTTATCCAGAAATTGAAGAAGTTCAAGTCTTGGATGATACTGAAAGGGGTTCAGGAGGTTTTGGTTCTACTGAAAGAATTAAAATTTGGGCCAAGAATAGAAAATGAAAAGGCATACTTTTTATTAAAAATAGTAGGTTTTGTGTCAAGTGTTTTTGGTGTTGTGCACCATAGTAAACTTAATAGTTTTAACTTGTAAAAAAAATAGTTTATTTTCTTAATGATAGAAGGAAAGTTTACTTCTGTCAGGATTATATGGAAACTTATTTTGTGTTTCTGCAATTGGTAGTATGAAAAATCTATCTGCTTTGTGAATACGTGGCAAGTTTTAAAAAATCAGATGTACAATTTAATTCAATATAGGGTATCTCTTTGGTTCTGCTTTAAAAAAAAAAAGTAATCCTCAGGAATAAGGTTGAGAGCATTCAAATATGACCTTAAAATAGCTCCTTATTAAACCCTACTTCAAAGAGCAGACAAAAATCTTAGCTTTCAGATTGGCATGGTAGAAAAATGAAAGCATTCTGTATTTCAGAATGGAAGATTTAGGTGTGGCAATGCCTGGATGTGGCTAGGATGAAATTCTGTGCCTGGTTTTCTGTTCTGTTCTTTGGGTGCTGTGAGCTTGATACCAGTTTTAGCCATGTCTGTTTATACACTGATGTGAGAAGTTAAATGATAGAGACAGACAGACAGACAGATATGACAGGGAGATATGACAGACAGATATAGCAGCCTGCACTAAAAACTTTACATTAAAGCTTCAGAATAGCTGGACAACAACCCAGCCACATTGGGTTTTTTTTTTTTCTTTGTGTATCAGTCTGACTTAATGTCCACCTGGCCACTTACTCCCATTCTAACAACCACATCCCAGAAGGGATTGGATCATGAAGCCCTTCCCGGGCTGGGAAGGTGGCTCAGTGGTAGAGTGCTTGCCTTGCATGCATGAGGCCCTGGGTTCGATTCCTCAGCACCACATAAGCAAAAAGAAAAAAGCCAGAAGTGGCTCTGTGGCTGAAGTAGTAGAGCGCTAGCCTTGACCGGAAGAGCTGAGGGACAACGCCCAGGCCCAGATTTCAGGCCCCATGAACAGACCCAAAAAAAGAAAGAAAGAAAAAGAAAACAGGTCCAACCTCAAAGTTGCCACCTACTTACTGACCTAAAATTGATATTCTTTTTTTTGGCAACCCTTTCCTGCACATTCCCAAGAATAGTCAGAAGTATTCAACCTGACTTCTTCAGAGACTCAACAGTTTATAGGTTCTACAAGAGGTCACTTTCCTTCTAAAAGTCCAAAGTAAGAAAGAGAAGCTGAAGGATTTCAGAAATAAATAGAATCACAACAGCAAATGTCTTCTTTCCTAAGGCTTGTGGCTGCTTCCCATTTCTACATTATCTCTTCTACTTAAGGTCACTAGAATTAACAAATACAAATACAAGATGTTCAGTTACATTTGTGTTTTAGATGAACAACAAATCATTGTGTTTCTGTGTATGTGCCAATACAGCACTCAACCAGCTGAGTCACACCTCCAGTACAGTATTTTGCTGGTTAATTGGAGATAGAGTTTCTCAGCCTTTTTTTTAAACCTAGATTGGCTTCAAATTAGAATCCTCAGATCTCAGCCTCTTGAATAGCTACAATTATAGGCATAAGCCACTGGCACCTGGCCAACAAATCATTTTTATTATGAACATATTACGTGGATGGGAGGGAAGTTTACAGTTTCTCAGGAGTTTACGAACACCTGTGTTTTTCTGACAACCTTCCTCTTCCTGCCACTCTGGAAAGTCTTTCCTAAGGGTTCCCACAATAGTTCCCTAGGGACAGAGATTGTCCCACGCCAGCCTTCTTTCTCCCATGGCACTTTCACTAGTGCCTAGAGGAGGGCTAAGTGAGCACAGAGTGGGCACAGCCTCTCTGCATCTGGAATCACTATTTCCTCTACATATCAGGCTCTGTAGTCTGATTTGACCCATATTTCAGTTTGTAAAAATGATCCATTATCTCTTCTTTTTCCTCCTTTCTACTCCCTCCCCCATACCTCCCTGAACCATAATTCATCACATACTTATATCAGGGTGAAAAGACATCCCAAGTTGATGGATCAAGGATGAGTTGCCTTGAATTCAGACCTCTGGGAATGTCCGAAAGACTGATGGAGTTGGTATGTGGGGGAACACCTTGTGGAAAGTTCTAACAGCAATAAAAATGTGTGTGAAGCAAAAGAATGTTTTTGGCCTTTCTTTGGGACCCAAAGAACCCACACTCGGCTGGAGTAGGGGCAGCCACATCCTGGGATGGAGTAACCCGGGACCTGCACAGTGTCTGTAGTGTGTGGACTAAGAGATCTCTTTGAGGACTCCAGGAGAAATGGGATTCTTGACTTAGTTTCCCCACCTAAGTACTGAGTGTGCTGACCTGATCATACTTACAAATAGAATACTTTCCTTCTTCTGTTCTTATCTATAAGCTAAACCGTAAGCAGAAAAAAAGAGATTATGAGATACTTCTTGAAACTGATTTATCTTTTCAAAAAGTCAGTGAGTGCTAACAACAGATGCTGGAGGGGATGTGGACAGAAGTGAACCTTACTGCATTGTTGGTGGGAGTGTAAACTTGTTCAACCACTTTGGAAAGCAGTATGGAGGTTCCTCAAAAGACTCCACATAGAGCTCCCCTATGGCCCAGGAATCCCACTTTGGGGCATTTACCCAAATGATCACAAACAAGGTTATACTAAAGCCACCAGCACAAATATGTTTATTGCAGCATTCTTTACCATAGCTAATATATGGAACCAACCCAGATGCTCCTCAGCAGATGACTGGATCAAGAAAATGTGGTATATTTACACAATGGAATTCTATGCCTCCATCAGAAAGAATGGCATTGCCCCATTTATTAGGAAATGGAAAGACTTGGAAAAAATTATAGTAAGTGAAGTAAGCCAGGCCCAAAGAAACATAGGTCCCATGGTTTCCCTTATTTGCAATAACTAGTATATGTCTAGGACAAGCAGAAAAGGGCAAAAGCTATGTACATATGACCATATAAGATGATATTAAGTGAAATGAGTCCCAAGATGGGGACACAAGTGGTTTCTTCTTTCTGGCCATTGTTTTTAACATATTTAAAATGTACTATGTGTTTTTTTTTGTTTCTCTTGTGTTCTTCCCTCACAGTATAACACCTGTTTTCACTGTATTTGATGTCAGTACCCTGCATCTTGTGTATACATGTTTCTAATTTGGGGAGGGGAAGGGAAATAACAAAATGCTGAAATAAGGATACAAGTTGACCCATTGTAACAATAAGATGTACAAGACACTATGTTGAAAATGAACTTTATAACTTGGTGGAGGGAGGGAGGAGTTGGGGAGGTGGAGAGGGAAGGGATGATAGGGGCAAAACAAAGGAGGAGGTAACAGTGCCCTATAGGAAATGTACTCGTTACCTTACTCATGTAACTGTAACCCCTCTGTACAGTATTTTTACAATAAAAAAACATAAAAAAATAAAAATAAAAATGTCAGTGAGTGGCACAGCTGCGAATAACAATGACACATTATTGGTACAGAATTCAATCATAGGACTTCTAAGACCAATGGTCAGGTCTGTATCAAACTATGGTTCATTTCCAGCAAATGGAAGTTCTAGATGTTTCTACAAAACAATGGGAAGCTACTCTTTATGCATCAACTGACCACAAATAGAGTCAAAGGAGCATTCCATTATGCCTCAATGTATTAAGCATTGACATGGAGTTGCTTCATATTTACCAATATCTTACAGATGAAACACAATCCATACTTCATTATTTTAAATAGTTTATTTTGCAGAAAAGGGTCCGAATCAAAGGCTTGGTCATTTATATTAACAGATAAAAGGAACTAAAGAAACTGAACTCCACAAGACAGGTCATAAACTGCCCCTAGGGCAAGGAGCACTAACTAACTAAAGTTTGGGCATTCATGATATAGGGTGTTGTTCATAAGGATTCCTTCCACATAGCTTCTCCTCAGGTGATATGCCAAGTCTTCTAGTCATTCATTACCAAATTATCTTACCTCTTTTATTTTTTACTTTAAGTCGTTGTACATAGGGATTCCAATTCAACAAGTCAGACTATGAGTACAATGCATCTTGATTAATGACACCTTAATTCTCTTTTCTATTTGTTCCTCTGTCCTTCATTCTTGTGGGTACCCCCGATTCCAGTCTCTCTCCTCTCCATCCTTTTTGATCTCTATCTTTGCTTTCTCATCCTCCAATCTTTCCACCTCATCATCCTTCTTGCCCTCTATCTCCCTTGTCCCTTTTTCTCTGCTTGCCAATGTGCTGCTCCTAACTTCCTGGCCTAGCTCCTCTGACCCCCTGATTTTCATATTAGGAGTCCCCCTTTGTGTCCTGGTTCCATTGCCTTTGCCCATAAGAGACTCTCTTTGCCCCTCTTTGTATCTTGTACTTACACTGTATTTGATGCCCATTCCCTTCTCATGATTTGATTTCTTTTCATTTGAACCCATTGTGAACACCATATCAGTCAGCTGAATACCCTTAGCTAATTTCTTTATTTTATTGTCATACAGGGAGAATTCCAAATCCCAGGATCGGTGGTGCTTTATATATTCCATTTGTTCTTTAAAATGTTTCAGATCCTCCATGACTGATGGAGCGATTTTGAAGAAGAATTTAAAGCCCACGTTGACAGTGCTCTCACATTTCAATATGTCCAGTAAAAATTGCATGCTCAGTGTTATTTCTTCATTCTTCTCCTGCTCCTTTATCCCCACCAGCCTTTCCACTTCTCTTTGGGTCTCCTTCCCCAACTGGCTTGGGTCCTCCTTCACCAGGAAAGACATGGCATAAAAAAATTCCTGGAAACTAATGTGTCGGAAGCTGTAGAATTTCTTCATGTCAAGTCCTTCCTGATAATCATCACAGTTCAGGAAAGCAGTAAGGCTGGGGGCATGTAAATTATGCCTGCTGAGGTCTGCTTCTTCAAATAGGAACCTCTGATGTTGGATGCCCTCAGCTGCCAAAGAGCACAGATTCTTCAGGACCTTGTGCCGGGTAAGCTCAGAGCAGTTAGGGTCCTCATCATCGGTGGTCAGAAAGGTGGAGATATAGGCAGTGAAGATGTCAGTACTATTGCTGGGTGTCTCCAAGACCAACTGGCCTCGTTCCATCTGCCTCTTCAGCCAGGAGCACACTACCCAGCAAATGCCTGGAACCTGACATGCTTTGTAGAGAACAGCATTGGTAGATACTCTGTGCAAGGCATCCCTGGCTTGTCCCTCATCTGTAAAAAAAAGGCTGAAATACTTCTTCCTTTCTTCCTCCGAGAAGCCTAAGATATGGACATGATAGTGACATCGTTGTTCCAGCATGGGCTCCAGACTCTGTAGTGCAGGAGGTCGAGTAGTGATGAGGAGGGAGCAGGTAGGAAGTAATTTCCTCTGAATTAAAAGGTGCAGCACATTCTCCATGGGACTGGACCTCCGCTTCTGTAAGTGTCTTTCAAACGGCCTCTGTAGCTCATCAAAGCCATCCAGGATAAACAGAAGTCGCTCTGGCTGCTTCAGAATCTCTCTGACAGGGGCTTGATTATCTCCACAACACCAGAAGACGAGCCTGTCCAGGTCACATGTCCGAAACAAAACCCCTTCCCTGCAGCTCACATAAAACACATAATCAAACCGGTCTTGGTACAGGGTACCCGTGGCCCAGTCCAGCATCATTTTTCTAACCAGGGTTGTCTTTCCGGTGCCCGCAGACCCTTGTAGCACTACTAAGGCTGGGGATGGACAGGGCTCTTCTCCTAGACTAAATAAAGTCTCTACCTCCACCTGGACAGTGCCCAGCTCCTGCTCCAGGTTGGGGCAGGGAGGTGATCTTGGGCTTTTTGAGTTCAATGCCGCCACCACCAGGAGCAGCTGACTGTAGCTGCCATTGACACCCCAGGCTTCCTTCTCCTCCAGGCAACGCACATGCTCTCGGTATATTTCTCTGTAATCTAAAACAGAAAAATTGGATTTTAGCACTAGAATAAGACCAAAAAAGGTCAAAGGGATGATTTGCATTCTGGTTCTCCTCTTCAGTGCCCCCTTTATGTTTCCCTAACTAGTATTCCTATCATGATTACAAGTCCTGGGGAATGATGTATGTATATACAAGTGTGCAAGTATCTAAGCAAGCATTTGGGGAGGTGGAGAGGTGGGGGTACATGCATCTGGGCATATCTGTCTGAGTGTGTGAGGATGTGTTCTGTGGGTGTAGGTATTTGTGGTGTGTGATTGTGTGCTTGTATCCACACATGCTCATGGGAACGGATGGATGGAAGCTTCCGTGTTGTGCAGGGAAAGTTGTCAATGAGCATCCACAAGAACTCATCTCCAATGCATATATGTGTGAAATTATACATGTTTGTGAAACTATGTGTGTGTACCTGAGTGCTCAGGTGAAATGTTCCCATACAAAGAGGCCCGACAAAAGAGGAGAGGGGGAGAAAAATGGAAAACAGTGTCTTTGCTTGAGGAAGGGCCAGATGCTGAAGTAACCCATGAGCTACGACTTTGGGTCCATGTCCTCCCACCTCTAAACTGTGGTGTAGCTGTCAAAAATAAAAAGAGCTAGGTGCCGGTGGCTCGTGCCTGTAATCCTAGCTACTCAGAAGGCTGAGATCTGAGGATCGCAGTTCAAAGCCAGCCTGGGCAGGAAAGTCCATGAGACTCTTATCTCCAATAAACCACCAGAAAACCAGAAGTGGTGCTGTGGCTCAAGTGGTAAGGGCACTCGTGTTGAGCTAAAGAGCTGAGGGACAGCACCCAGGCCCAGAGTTCAAACCCTGCAACCAACAACAGCAACAAAAAAAGCAAAAAGAACCTATGGGAGAGGCAACGACCACCAATAGATCCCTCCCCCAGATGCCCTGCAGAAGGAACATCAATCTACTGAGCAGGCTGCATGAGAACAGGTAACCAAAGCTGCTACCTTTTCCATGAAACATGGCTCAGCTGCCTAGCAGGAAGCAGCTAGGAACAGGTGTGATCCCCACCTGTTGGCAGAAATCCCTCAGAAATATCATCCCCTCGCTAGAACAGCAAATGGAGATAAGAGGTGGGCTGTTCTGGCCATCAAACCCATGCCCTTGTCTCAGGATCTGTACCATCATTTGTTGAAATGCTTACCAGAGAACATTTCATTAAGGCCCTGGGGCATTGGGAAACAGACAAGTGAGAAAATACATTGCAGACCCAGGAAGTGGAGAGAAATGTTAAGAATGATGCTGATACCATCTTAATCTCTCCCTCTCCCAGTTGCACTCACCGTTCAGACAAACGTGGCTGAGCTGATCCACAAGTTCCAACAAGTGCATGGTCTTCAGGGCCCTGAGCACCATCCTCACAGCCTCATGAGCCCCATACATTAGGGTTAGCCGGGATGCCAGGTCCACTGGGCTCAGGCCCTGCAGCTCTCCCCGAGCCAGATGCGGTTGACACATATCCCGTAAGTGGAACTTTAGTATCTTGAAATTGTTCTCCTCCAGGTCACTCAAGACCAAAAGCAATGCCTCCCTGGGAGTTTGGGCTGGGGCCCAAGCCATGGTGATCAGTGGTGAAGGTCAAGTTTACACCAAAGATCTGAAAAAAGGTGACAAAAGGTGTTGAGCGATGAGCAGCCAAAAGGTAATCTTCAGCACCCAGCCTTCTGCTTGGTGGAAGCTGTGGAGCATAGGCCTGGAGAGACAAGACACCTGAGAACTTCCAGAAAAGCCAGCCGATGAGAGGGTAGGTGAATTTGTTTAGTCATTCTCCTGTGCTTCATAACAGATTATTAATGTGATTGTGTGGGCAAATAGGCAGGGAGGTATGCAAATATCTCCGCCTCTTCTCTCTCTCTCCACTGCCTGTCTCTCTCTTTCCTCTTCCTGCCAATCTCTTGTTTCAGGATCTCATATGCATTCTTAATAAGGACCAAAATCTTGTAGGAATCCTCAAGCCAATGTGTCAAGAAAAAAAAATATATATGGTATGGTTTGGGGGTTGGTTTTTTTTTGAGGTTTTCAAAGCAAGCCTGTCCCTGTGGGTGTAAATGTTTATAGAACTGGTGTTTATTTGCTGACACTGCTGAACTATTGCAGGAAAGTAAAACTCTCCATCATCATCCCACTGCCTTCACACATCAGCCTCAAGGACACCATCGCACAGGGTCCAAAGCTGAAGGTCTTCCCGTGAAGACAAGTAAATGTGTTCGATAGCTATATGTAGAAGAATGGGCGCTTTGGAGTGCTTGATTTGTGCCAAGTGATTTCCTGAGCACAGTATTTACTGGGGGCCAGGGGGAGGAGGACAGACAACTATTAAAATAGAGAGCTTTCACAATCCAGAATTGAACCTGCTCTCTCAGGCAAGGAGAACATCCCTCAGTAGAACAATGTCAGAGATGCTCAGAAGACAATTGGGGGGGGGGGTGAACTTGCTGAGATTTAGATGGCAATATTTGAACTGCATGTCCCTGAGGAGGGAAAAAAATGTTAGGAGCGTGATAGGATATGGCGGACATTGGCTTCAGATCATAGGCCATTTAGAAGCAGCTTTGGGGGGCCAAAGCTTCAGGCGATACGTAAAGACTCAGGGCTCCTGAGCAAAGTGTTAATGTTCACAAAGCCTTAGGAAAGAAGAGGAGAAAACGTGACACTAGAGCATCCCAAAGATTCCAGGCTAGGGTGTACCTGATCAAACTTGGGGAGTTGGAGGTAAGACAGAGATGACTCAACTCCCAAGGAGCAGGTAGCTAACAAGCAAGGTACTTGCTGGGAGAGATTTATTTTTAAAAAGTCCTATTTCTGGTCAGACTGCTCTGCAGACCAAGCTTGGCTCTTCTTAATCCAAACCAAGTCATTTATTTGTGCCTGATGGAGTTGATATAAAAAAAATGTAGGTATGAGGCCAGGTATAGTGATAATCTAAGCTCTCAGGAAGCAGAAGCAGTAAGATTACAAATTCAAGGCCAGCCTGGTCTACACAGTAAGACTCTTACTCAAAAAAGCAGTGGAGAGAGAAGTCTAGAGGAGAAAAACTGGGAGAGAATGAGGGAGGGGGTAACACTGTTCAAAAGGAATAAAATTTTTAATATAAAAATGATGCAAATAAACCATAATTCATTTCAAAAACACAAAACAAGCAAAAATATAGATGTAAATACCCAAACTCCTCCCCTTTGATACCTCACAGGGCTAGTCTATGTAGGGCTGGGAAAGAAGGATCTCACTGAGCTTCTGTATAGCAAAAACACCCACACACTGGATCTGACAGCAGCCTGGTGATTGCTCACCAGAGGAAACATCATCTCATTCCTCCAGACTCTAAGGGAGGGGCTAAAGGCATGCACTATTCTGTCTAGAAGAGAAATATCCCATGATATGTTTCATGTCCCTCCCTGAAACACCTAGCCCTCTCTGAAACTTTACCTTAATCCAGAGACTGGGCAGCTGGACTCTGGATCCTGTTGCCGCCACCTCTTCAGTCAGTACAACATTTCTTTATGTTGTTGAAACTACTGGAGGATTTGCTCCACCAAAACAAATAAGGAAGAGCACAAGGAGCTTCATCAAATGGGACTCTAAACATATTTCAAAAGGCAGCTGTTGGGGCTGGGAAGGTGGCTCAGTGGTAGAGCACTTGCCTTGCAGGCATGAGGCCCTGGGTTCAATTCCTCAGCACCATATAAGCAAAAAGAAAAAAGCCGGAAGTGGCACTGTGGCTCAAGTGGTAGAGCGCTAGCCTTGAGCTGAAGAGCTGAGGGACAGCGCCCAGGCCCAGAGTTCAAGCCCCACGACCTGACCCCCCCCCCCCAAAAAAAGGCATCTGTTCTGGGGGCCTAGAAAGATGTGACACCTCAAAAGCCCTAGTGGAAAGAGAGCCAATTTCTCTGGAAAGAATGTTTCCAACAAAAAAAAAGACAGATTAACTGATGTCATTGTCCTTCTGAAAGACCCTAGAGAGAGACTACCAGAAGGTAGGAACACTAGGGGTTAAGTTCCCAGAAACTAGATAAATGGAAAGAAAATAAAGAAATATTTTAGGAGAGAGGAAAAAAAACAGTAAACTAAACTCAAGTGTGAATAATGTTTGCATACAAGGAATAGCACAATTATTGAATATTGATCTAATCGAAATTTACATTATAATCACATCAAAAGGATGATCATAGACTATAGGTACCAATCGGATCATTGTTTAGGGGCAGAAAGCTAGTTGATTTTTTTTAACCATGAGCATGAGTTTGGATAAAAGAAAATTCAGTACTCCAGGAAAGGATAGGAGGTAAAGAAACAGAATTAATTTGTAGACAAATTTTTCATGACGCTTGGCAACAAAAGAAATTTTTTAAAGGTGACATGGAAAATGTTTTATTTGTTTTCACATAGGAGGAGGAGGAGAATATATTTAAATTTTGACCCAAAGCAGCCAATAGAAATGCAGGTGGGGTGAGGAAATGAGAAGATGAGAGAATTGAGACCAGGGACTGGGGTAAGATTCAAAGCAAAAGCTAAGGTTGGTCTTTATGTGAGGGAGCCTGTTTGACAGAGGAAGACAGGTGTGTGGGTTTTTTGGTCAGAAGATAAACATGGTTGTGTCTGTATAAAGTATGAGTTAAGAGCCTCTCTCAAAAGTTTGAGGGCGGTGGGGAATTTAAGAAAGGAGAAGCTACAAGTGATGACTGCCTGTGAGCCTTTCCTCCTTCCCCAGGGCCCCTTGTGCCTAACGCTCAGCAAGTTTTCTGAGTCCAGAACAGACAAGTAGAGAAACTGTTCTTTTCCAGAGCCTTAACAAGCTCAGGCTAGACACAGAAACAAGAAAATCAAGAGTCAAAACCAAGAAACCAAGATAGGAAAATGAAAGAATGATCACATAGATAGGGTGACAGAGCTGAGACACCACTTACTGTGAGGCTCCAGGTCTGCTTTACTCTGAGATCCCTGGGCCAGATTCTGAGTCACTCCTAAGGAAGTAGAAATGAGATATGTAAAAACCCACTGTAATTGGAGGGTGGAGGCAAGAGATAGGTTGAGATCTTCCTTTCTGTTAACCCTGGCCTAGCTAGGGACAGAACCAATAACTAGGGCAACTGAGTACCTAAAAGGAAAGGGGTAGAAAGCAAAGATACAGAGATTAGGGACCAAAACAGACATAACATAGACAGAGAAGAGATACAGAAAGACAGAAAACGATCAGTCAAAACAAAACTCAGAGGAAGGAAGAAGGAAAAGAAAGCTAGCTATGTTCTCTCTCTTTCCATCCCTGAGGGATTGGAGTGAGAACTTCAATTCACTTGTCCCTGTGACCTTCATGCTTTCAGATAAAACTTCTCAAGCAATACAACAGAAACTTATGTATGACAGTTAATTTTTTTTAAGTGTCAACTTGGCTGGGCCATAAGGGGTCCCAACATTTGGTCCAATATTATTGTGGAAATGTCTGCGAAGCTGTTTGGAATGGGATTGGCAATGTAGCAATGTAAAGCAGATCACCCTCCCTAATGTGGGTAACTTTCATCCAATCAGTTGAAGAACTCTACAGAAGGAAAGGCTGGTTCTCCTGGTGGCAAGAACTTTCTCCCACCTCGCTCGCTGCTTTGAGAGGAAACATGGGTGTTCTCTTCTGGTCTTCTAGCTTTAATGAAACACTGATTCTTGGGTACAACTGGTATGTACCATCAGCTCTCCTGAGTACCCAGATTGCTGACTGCAATTGTGTCTTCTCAGCTTTTATAATCACAAAAGGCCAATTTCTTTTTTTTTTGGGGGGGGGGGGGAGGGGGTTGGTCCGGTCGTGGGGCCTGAACTCTGGACCTGAGCACTGTTCCTCAGCTCTTCAGCTCAAGGCTAGCGCTATACCACTTAAGCCACAGTGCCACTTCTAGCTTTTTTTTTTCTTTTTGCTTATGTGGTGCTGAGGAATCGAACTCAGGGCCTCAGGCATGCAAGGCAAGCACTCTACAACTGAGCCACCTTCCCAGCCCAGCCAATTTCTTATAACATAGGAGTTTTTTTAATGATCTGTTCCTGACCCTCATCCTAGGGAGTACAATCTGCCACTCTCTCCTTTGTTTGATCTTAACACAGCAGCCACCAAACACAGTGGACCTGCTCCTGCATTAAGAACTCTGTATTGGCTGTTTACACTGCCTCAATGCTTTCTTCCCTCTTAAAAAGTCCCAAATAATAGCTATCTATCTTCATACCTTCACTCATTCACTTCATTCATGACACCTACCTCAACTCCACACAACTGAATCCCACTTACCCTGTTAATTGTTCCTTTTCATAGTACAATTTAATAACTATACTTCAGCACCTGTACATAAAATATAATTTACTTTTTATTCTTGGGCCCCATGAAAACTTTAGTGTTTACTCACTGGCATTTCCCAAATACCTAAAAGACCATCTGAGTGCATATTCTGCATGTAAATTGTTGAATGAAAAGCCTTTTGTATGTGTATGTGTGTACTAGGGCTTGAACTCAGGGCGTGGGCACTGAGCTTTTTCACTCAAAACTAAGGTTCTGCCTCTTGAGCCACAGTTCCATTTCTAACTTCTTTTTTTTTAAATAAGTTTTTTATTGTGAAAATACTGTACAGAGGGGTTACAATCACATGAGCAAGGTAATGAGTACATTTCTCCGTGGACTGTTCCCTGCCTGGGCTGGCTTTGAACCTTGATCCTCCCATCTCACCGGCGTGAGCCACCTGCATGCGGAGAGAACAAAGCCCTTTGAAAAGGCATTTTGACTTTTATAATCCCATTTAGGTGTAAAACACGAATTGCTCATTTCGAGCTGCTCGCTGGCGCCATCTGGCGGCAGCTTTGTAGACTGAGTTTGGTTGTCTCCTCATGCGGCCCCGAATTTATTCGGAACTCCTTACCCCAGTTCTCAGGAAGTGCGCATCGGACCAAAAGTAAAGAGCACCAAGTCCGGACAGCATGACGACCAGCAAGGAAACTTCAGTGCCCGGAGAAATATCACAGTAACCAATAGACAACAAGATCTGGATCACGTGGTATAGCGTCAGCCTATCAGGCGCCTAAGATTCACTAATCACTTCCTTCCGCTTTAGGCTCCCTCTTTCTCTGCAAGATGGCAGCACCCGCAGTCCCGGCCAGCGCTCCTCCCGCCACGCCGGCCCCAGCTCCGGCCCCGGCCCCGGCTCCAGCGCCGGCGGTTACCCCAGCGCCGGCGCCAGCTTCGGTGCCAGCAGCGCCTGCAGCAGCTCCGGCTGCGGCCGCCTCTTCAGACCCCGCGGCGGCAGCCACGCCCGCGGCCCCCGGCCAGGCCCCTGCCTCGGCGCCAGCTCCGGCGCAGACGCCGGCTCCCGCGCTCCCCGGGCCTTTCCCCGGAGGCCGCGTGGTCAGGCTGCATCCTGTCATCTTGGCCTCCATCGTGGACAGCTACGAACGACGCAACGAGGGCGCTGCCCGAGTAATCGGGACACTGCTGGGTGAGTGGCCTGCCTGTCCGTGCGTCTCTACGGGCCCTCAGGGGTACCTCCCTTCGCTTTCCCTCCGCATTGATCCCTTGTCTGTTCCCCATGGCACCTGTCTGCGGCGATTTATCTTCCCAAGAGAACTCAAACCTACCCACTCTTAGGCACCAGATTGCTGACACTCTGATGACTTAAAAGTATTCAAGTAGTTACCAGTTACTGAGGAAATCGTGTGTATCGGACGATCCACATTTAAAAACATTCCCAACATCATCCGGTACCAAGTGTGTTCAGCTCCGTTCTGCCAAAAACGGGCTCCAACGCGCAGTGAGGAATTAACCATTAACTCCTTAAGCCCCTGACCACTTTGTTTTCAAGGTGTTTATGAAGGATTTGCTTTCAACGGAACACTGGTTTGACTGGAACCTATTTAGAATTTCACATTTTGCTTTCTTAAACTTTTAGCCTTGAGCCTCTGTCCCTCATTCTTACCTAATACTAGTTCTTGATGTAATAGACCCTACCTCCTTCCCCTACTTTCTGCCTCTGCCTTTCCATTTTGACTGAAACATTCGTGTTATCTGCTTACAAATCTACCCTGGGACTTCAGATTGAAGAGTGATCTTTATTTTGTCTGTTTCAGATGTTAGGAAATAACATTTTGTGTTAAAGTAGTTTGTAAAAACGGAAAAGCACTATAGAGGAACTGTTGAATGAATTCCTTGCTCTGGTTCCCTAAATTTCCTTGTCACTTGATACTGGTGTTAGACACTAAATGTACTGTAGTTGTTTACATCATTTCTTCTTAGTGGAGAGGGAGAGTACTGGGTCCCCTCCCCCCCCCCATTTGTGTTTTGAGGCTTAAACTCAGGGCCTAACACTTGCCAGGAAGCACTCTACTATTTGAGCTAGGCTTCCAGCTTTTTTGCTTTTGTTATTTTTAGAATAGACTTTTGCTTTTTCTTAGGCCACAATCCAGTATGCTTCCCAAGTAGCTGGTATGACAAGCTCTTAGCTTTCTTTTCTTTCTTTTTTTTTTTTTTCCCTATTAGTTGTGATAGGGTCTTAGGAACTTTTTTCCCCCGTTGGGCTGGCCTCCTACCTCAGTCTTTCTGATCTCAGCCTCTAGTGTGGCTAGGATTAAGTCATGAGCCACCTGTACTCTTGTACTTGTAGTAGTCTTTATACCATAAAATACAATTGACAGAATTGCAAAAAGAACAGGATATGTAGACAGACTCCAGCAAATAATTAGTCATGTCTTGAAGCAAATTACCCTAAAAGTCTAGTTCTTCCAAGGACTACTTTAATAGATTTAGTTATGAGAATAAAGTTACTGCAGAAAGCAACTTCTGGCACTGGTATGGCTGTTCAACTCCAATTAACTACCAAAGAAACTAGAAGTAGAGCTGTGACTCAAGTGGTAGAGCCACTAGCCTTGTGCAGAAAAGCTCAGGAGCAGTGCGCAGGCCCTGAGTTCAAGTTCTAGTATTGGCACAAAGGAAAAAAAGAAGCAGCAGCACAGATTCTACTTGCTAAGAACTTACATTTTGATATTTGCTTGTACTTGGTGGAAATGAAGTTAATGCCTTTTATGTTGTAAACTATTAGGTACCAAAGTTTGATCAGATGTGCTCAGCTAGAAATGTATTCCTACTTGTAAATAGTTCAAATATAATGTTCTGATTGTGAACACAGTTATTTCAGAAGGTTGGGGAAGGCATTACAGAAAAGAGGTCATCCGGGCACCCATGGCTCACGCCAGTAACCCTAGCTACTCAGGAGGCTGAGATCTGAGGATCACGGTTCAAAGCCAGCCCGGGCAGGAAAGTCTGTGAGACTCATCTCCAATAAACCAGTAGGAAACCGCAAGTGGTGCTGTGGCTCAAGCGGTAGAGCACTCGCCATGAGCTAAAGAGCACAGGGACAGCGCTCAAGCCCAGAGTTCAAGGCCCACGACAGACCAAAAAAACAAAGTCAGTGTTCAGAGGGGTGGAGAGGATAGATATATGCAGGAAATGAAGCTAGCAGAGCAAAGAGACATTAATTTGTATAAAGTAATTCCAGTTAAATAAAGCACCATGAAGGAAGTTTACATGAAGTGATGAAAAGACGAACCTAACCTATTCTGGGCTATTAGGAACAGATCTCAAGTAATTGCCATTTCAGCAAAGACAAGGAATTAAAGACTGCACTGGCTACTTTGTAGGGAGTGGATGAAAGGGATAGGCTGTGATCCTAGACACTAATAGAGGTTGATCTAGTCATAGAAAGGCACTTGAGAAGTGAAGATAGGTAGATGAGTTAAAAGGAAATAGTTAAGAGTGCAGAAAGGGAATGTCAAGAATGACTTAGAGTTGTGTGTTCCTTGTGAGGTGTCCACTGAGTGTGCCATTGAGGTTGTTAAGCAGAAAATTGAATCAGAAGTGTGAAATGACTGAGTGGTAAGTGCTTGCCTGCTTGCCTGGCATGTACATTGTCCTGGGTTCAGTCTCCAGCACCACAAAAAGAAAAGTGTGAAGAGTCAACCACAAAAGAGATGGAGACAACTACGTCAGCTTAGGAATTATGCCAGTGAAAGATAAAAGGTAATCAAAATCATAAAGTGGAGGCTCACCTAACACAGAGATTGGCAGCTTCTTATAATGGCCCAGACAGTAAATATTTCAGGGTTTGTGTCTGTATTCTATTGTCAACTATTCAACTCTGCTATTCTAGCAAGAAAGCAGGCACAAATAATGCATAAACAATTGGATATATAAACTTTTATTAACAAAAATATTTCTAGGTCAGGCCATGACCTACAAAAGGAGGCAAGAGTAAAAAATAGGAAAACAAATAATGCATAAACAATTGGATGTGTAAACTTTTATTAACAAAAATATTTCTAGGTCAGGACATGACCTACAAAAGGAGGCAAGAATAAAAAATAGGAAAACTAAGCCGATGCTGGAAAACTGATAGGGCAAATGGGGATCCAACAAAGAGAACTAGAAGAGACTGGCATCTGGAAGCCCAAGGAAAAGAAAGCTTTAAGGTGGAGGAAGTTCAGTCGAGTATATTGAATGCAGAAGAGAGGTCAAATGAGATAAATAAATGTCCTTTAAGCTTAGAAGCCAGAGTGAATTGGACCTGGACAAGCACTAGTGGGGACCTGTGGTAGAGAGGAAAGCCTGGGTTGGGAGATGAGCCAGTACATTAGAAGAGTGTGGCAAAATTAGGAGGCTAGTGGTCTAGGAAGACCAAAGAACTCATGTAGTAAGAATAAGATTAGAACTAGAAAATCAAAAAGAGGTACGAAAAAGACTGTCTTGGGGACTGGGAAGGTAGCTCAGTGGTAGAGTGTTTGCCTTGCATGCATGATGCCCTGGGTTCGATTCCTCAGCACCATATAAGCAGAAAAAAAAGCTGGAAGTAGCACTGTGGCTCAAGTGGTAGTGCACTAGCCTTGAGCTGAAGGACTGAGGGACAGTGCCCAGGCCCAGAGTTCAGGCCCCATGACCCACAAGGAAAAAAAAAAAGACTGATGTCTTTGAAGATTCACAAGTAAAAGATTTCTGTGTGCCCATAATAGTTAAGGCTATACTGAAGAGACATACAGATAATGCTCCCTAAAATGCTCTAGTGTGAGATTGAGGTACTGTATTGATACTCTAGATAGACAATATAGACAGTTCCACAGATTGCCGCATAGTGAGAAAGTCTTGAGGCTGAAAAAAACAATATCATAAAGTGCTGAAAGCCTTGGTGGAAACTCCAGAGTTTCCATTTTCTGGAGAATCCTTATCCCACTGATTTGGAACTTGAAGCTAGTGCATTCATGTTTGGTGTTCATTAACTCATCAAAAATAGTCAGAGACAGTTGAGATCCCTAGGATTCTGTAACACGTGGCTGATTCTTTCTTGCACAGGGACTGTTGACAAGCACTCAGTGGAGGTCACCAATTGCTTCTCAGTGCCACACAATGAGTCAGAAGATGAGGTGAGTGGGGATGTGGCCTCCACAGTGTACAGCCAGCCATTTGTCAAGCCTCTTAAAGGGCCTTCTGTGCAGTGTGTTGTTCTTATGACTGGGGTCCTGCAGCCAAGGAGTGTCATCCCATTAGATATACTTTCTGGGCTCTTGGATTTGGTGGGGGTGATTTCTCTCCTTTTTATTCTAGCTTCTTATGTTCCTTCCCTGCCTTCCCTCTTAGGTGGCAGTTGACATGGAATTTGCGAAGAACATGTATGAATTGCACAAAAAAGTCTCTCCAAATGAGCTCATCTTGGGCTGGTAAGTTGTAAGAGCCAGGGGTGATAGCCAAGCTCTTTTCCGTAAACTAGGTAGACTTTGTCTTCCTGCTGCTAGAGACAGAGTGTTGGAAGTGTATCAACTCAGGGAACTAGGAATCACATCATTAGTGGGTTTGTTCATTCTTTTTGCCTGTCTTGGAACTTGAACTCAGAGGGACCAGGATGCTATCCCTGAGCTTTTTTGGTCAAGGCTGGTGCTCTAACACTTGAACCATAGCTCCATTTCTGGCTTTTTGTGGTTCATTAGAGATAAGAGTTTTACAGACTTTCCTACTCAGGCTTGGTCCAAACCTTGGTCCTCCAACTCAGCCTAAGTACGTAGGATTACAGACATGAGCCATAGGTGCCTGGCTTGGATCACTTGTATTTTGCTTGCAGGTCAGATTCTATGAGTTCAAGAATATTTACTTTGGATTGTAATTTCACAGTTTGGGGTAGGAGAATATCATTAGATGTAACTATCATAGAGGTGTCAGATACCCTAGAGCCACACATACCACTATTATGTTTGGTATTGGTGTCACTATGGTGAAAGTATGACTGTGTTGCATTTCCAGGTATGCAACAGGCCATGATATCACAGAGCACTCAGTGCTGATCCATGAGTACTACAGCCGGGAGGCCCCCAACCCCATTCACCTTACTGTGGACACAAGTCTCCAGAATGGCCGTATGAGCATCAAGGCCTATGTCAGGTAATTCCAAGAGTGCGGGGCCACAAGGACATAAGAAGTGATCAACCACGCACAGATGACTCCCCAGCCCCAGCCAGGCTTCATTCCTTCGGTGCAGCTCAGTGTTCTCTTAGAAGCTCACTTCTTTCTTCAGTAGCTGTTATTAACAAGGTCTCACTCTGTGGCAGACTTTCCCCAGTTACCCTTCTCACCCTAGTTCTCCACATACTGTATGTAAGATAGCAGGCCTTTAGATGTTGAATAAGCTATCATGTGTCTTCCATGTCATTTTTCTAGAACAGGCAGGACATATCCTTGTATAGCTTTCTTGTTGTGCTTTTCATCAGGTTCACCACTTAGTTCTAAGTTACCCTTTAGAACTTGGCATATTTAGAAATTTAAAGGTGGCTGTCCTTAATTTTGGAGATGCCTTTTAATTTAGGATTGAATACTGTTTGAGTTACAATAGCAATACAGTGGTGAGCGGTGAACTTACCTGCAGTTTCACAATGGCACTTGTTGGTACTGGGGAGGGCTCTGGTGGCTTGCCAAGAAAGAGGCTGCTGTGGGAGTTGGAAGATCTGTCTTGTGGTTAGAGTAAAGGCAATTCTTAGAGATCTCTTATACTGTTTACCTTCATCCTGTAGCTGTGTCTGACGGGTGTGATACTGTTCAGGAAGTCAAATGGGAGCCAAGCCCTATGTGCCGGTGTACTGCCAAGCTGTAGCCCATTGCTAAACTTCTTAACCTTTACAGGTGACTCACACTATTAACATCCAGTTGCAAGTGTGGTAAACAATGCTTTTGCTGACGTTACTTGTAGCTCAAGATCTATCAGTTTGCGGGCAGGAGTCTGTGCTTTTTCAATGTTAATGTAAAGCATGGTCCCAGAACAGATCCACGTGGTGTCATTTTACCGTGACAGCCAGTTCCACAGAGACGGAGTCCTGTCCTCTTGTCACTGTCATTTTGGTGTGTAGAGTCATCATCTAAAAGGACTAGGCCAGAACCAAGTCCTTTCACAGGCCCAGAGTTTAGTGAGCTAAGGAAAAAAAATGAGCTTTGCACACTTGTCTTTGGGGTTCACATGGTACAGGTTAGACATGGAATGCCTGCTGCCGGGTCCATCTGTTCACTTCTCTCCTCAGCACTTTGATGGGTGTCCCTGGGAGGACCATGGGAGTTATGTTCACACCTCTGACGGTGAAATATGCGTATTATGACACCGAACGCATTGGTGGTGAGTGACCCATACTGCTTAAAGGTCTCAGGGTTTGGGGGGGGAGAGGGGCGCAGTGGGGAGCCAGGGGCAGTGCTGTGTAACAAGGCTGCAAGCCTTGGGCAGCCTAGCATTTCTGATGACTAGGATTCAATGGGTTATTTCAGAAATGGCTAGAAGTGAAAAAAAAGCACCAAAGAGCATGTAACCATTGATCTGTGCTAATCAAACCAGGGGTTAGCATACCACGTAGAGTTACTGAGCACTGTCAGAAAGAAGAGAGGCAAGGAGGGGCAGAACCAGAAGTGTGGGAGAACTAGGAGGCTAGATAGAGTCTTACCTCTATCAGTGATGTGACTGAATTTCCTCTTTCTCTACTCCCATCCTCAAACCACTCCCCCAGTTGACCTGATCATGAAGACCTGTTTTAGCCCCAACCGGGTGATCGGCCTCTCAAGTGACTTGCAGCAAGTAGGAGGCGCGTCAGCTCGCATCCAGGACGCGCTTAGCACAGTGCTGCAATATGCGGAGGACGTGCTGGTGAGGGGGGCGGAACAGGCAGGGCAGAACCCTGGGAAGTGCTGCTGAGGGTAGTGCCACATGCTGCTTCATTGAAATCTTTTCTTTTGCCACTCAGTCTGGAAAAGTGTCAGCTGACAATACTGTGGGCCGCTTCTTGATGAGTCTGGTTAACCAAGTACCCAAAATCGTTCCAGACGACTTTGAGACCATGCTCAACAGCAATATTAATGTGAGTGCCATAGCTGGGACCTTAGGAGCCCCAGGATGGGTGGAGGAAGCTGCTGCTTTGCAGTCCAGGTTGGGTGGGTGGAAGAGGTTGTACACCAGTCCTCCTTCCACTGTCTCAGACACTGCTGACACTGTGTGACTTGTTATGTGATCCTTAGGAAAACACTAAACTTCAGAGATGATGAAACGCACACTCTGATTTTTCCTAGTGCTGTAGTCACCAAAGGCACCCCCAATCTACAGTGCAGCAGCCGAGATGCTAACCCCAACCTTTGACTCCTGCTTAGTCTCTCCCAGGTGTTATTTATCCAGGACTGTCATCTCAGCCCTGTCCCCAGTGGAGCAGGTCAAGACCAGCTTTCTGGTTCACTTATTTATCTTTTGTTTTCCAGGACCTACTGATGGTGACCTACCTGGCCAACCTCACACAGTCCCAGATCGCCCTCAATGAGAAACTCGTAAACCTATGAATGGGACCTAAGCTTTAGCACACCAAGGAGAGCTGCTGAGCACTATGGGAAGAAAAGCCAGGAGGGGCAGCGCCAGGAGAAGTGGTTTCTCTGTGGTCTTGAGCCACACTTGAGTCAGCTGCTGTGGCTCTAAATAAACATAGCCCACCTTTTGTAAATGAATTCCATCTGATGTGATTTCATTGCTGGATGAAAGGGAGAAAACTGTTTTAGAGCTCACAAACCAGGAAGTGGATACTGTAAGTAAACATTGGCTGTTTGTTTCACACGTCTTGTCAGTATTTAATCCACTTACACAGGCTCATACCTGTAATCCTAGCTACTCTAAAGGCTGACATCCGAAGATTGCAGTTCAAGGCCTGCAGGGGAACAGTTTGTGAGACCCTTCCCCCTCATGCCATTCACCAATAAAAAGCTAGGCACAAGCTGGGTGCCAATGGCTCATGCCCATAATCCTCGCTACTCAGGAGGCTGAGATCTGAGGGTCCCAGTTCCAGGCCAGCCCAGGCAGGGAAGTTCATGACTTATCTCCCATTAACCAGCAAAACTGGAAGTGGAGGTATGCTTCAAATAGTAGAGTGCCAGCCAGAAGGAAAAAGTTCAGGGACTGCCCAGGCCCTGAGTTAAAGGATTCCAACACACACACACACACACACACACACACACACACACACACACACACACACACACACACACACACACACACACACACACACACACACACACACACACACACACACACACACACACACACACACACACACACACACACACACACACACACACACACACACACACACACACACACACACACACACACACACACACACACACACACACACCCGCCAGTGCATGATACTTGCCTGTCATCCCAGCTTACGTGTGAATAGGATGAACGTGGTCCAGGCTGACCTGGGCAAAAAACACTACGAGTGTGGCTCAAGTGGTAGAGCTACTGCCAAGCAAGTGTGAGGTCCTGAGTGCGCACCTCAGACAGCCTTCTTAGCATGCTAGTTTTACAGTGGCCTTTTGCCTATAGTCAGAGCAAGCTGAACCTCCAGGGAACTGATTGTAATGACTTCTCCATAGCATCTGACATGGATGACCGGGTGATGCTCCCTGTGCAGTGTTGAAGGGCCTGCACCTGGGCTAGTGCGCGAGCAGACAGGAGAAAAATGGATGACAGACTGGGGTCTATGAGCTCATGCTGGTTAAAGCCTTTTCCTGCCTGCCTTACTAAATTGCACCTCCAGCCCTTCAGTCTGGAAAAGTGCCCACTAACAACACAAACGATTTCTCAATGAATTATCTGGATGCCGTAAGAGGTGAAAAAGAATCTGAAGAAAAATTAGAGAGAATGGTTGCTTGATCTGAACTGAAGGAATAGAGCATGTATCAGTGTTTTAAAATAGATGCGTAGTAGAATGGATATGTATACCCCTTCAAGGAGGAAGAGCTAGAGTTTAAGTGAATTGGGATCTGAGACTTACCCTCCCAGAGGCAGAGATAGGGAGGATTGCAGTTCGAGTCCAGCCTGGGCAAGATTTGCAAGATTCCATCTCCACAAACAAGGCTAGGCTTGGTGGTGCATATTTATAATAAAGCTATAAAGGAGGATGGTGGCCCAAGACTAGCATGGGCAAAGTAAGACCCTGCCTGAAAAAAATAAAGCATAAAAGAGAAGAGGCAAAACTTTCTAGAAGTTGGTAAATAAGTACAGAAAAGGTGAGACAGATGCCAAACAGTCCAAACGCATTAATGATCATGAGAAAGGTAAAGGTACTATCCAGAGGAGGAAATGGAATGTTAAGGCAAAACAAAACCCCAGTCACAAAATCCTATTTAGAACACGGACTCAGAGTTGTAACAAAACAGATAAATCTTAATATTGAATGAAGGAGGGTTGTCTTTAAGGGAATATACATTATACCATATAAAGTTGAAAAACAGGTGAAATTAAAGGCTGGACACCAGTGACTCATACCTGTAAACCTAGCTACTTAGGAAGACTGAAATTTGAGGATCACAGTTCAAAGCCAGCCCAGGCAGGAAAGTCCATGAGACTCATCTCAGTAAACTACTCAAAGAAGGCCAGAAGTGGCACTGAGGCTCAGGTGGTAGGACTCCAGCCTTGAGCACAGGTAGGCTTAGGGACAGAGCCCTGGACATGAGTTCAAGCCCCAGAACAAGTGTTACTTAGGCACACACATATATATGCATGGCTTCTTGTCAGCAGTTAATGTTCTGTAAAGCTTCATGAACATTCATCAGAACCAGAGTTTAAACTCAGGGCCTTGAGTTTTCTGAGCGTGTTCAACTGACACTATTATTTGGGCCATGCCACCAGCCCAGCTTTTTGCTGGTTATTTTGGAGATGAAATCTCATGAGCTTTTCTCTTGGGTCAGCTTCAAACTGATCCTCTGGATCTCAGCCTCCTGAGTAGCTAAAATTGCAGGCATGAGCCACCAACGTTGGCTCCTTTTTTGAACAATGATAACTTGCTATTTTTAAGTATTTCTATATTAGAAAAAAGAAAATAGAATAATTCAAATTGGCCCTTCAGTTATTGTTAATACATCTTGCTAATTAGAAATAACCTTGGTTTTTTTTTTTGTTTTTTTTTTTGGTGTTGAGGACTGAATCCTCATGCATAGTAAACACAAGCTATACCACTGAGCCACACCCCAGCCCAGCCTAATTTTGTATTTTATCTTTCTTTAAACTAGACATCATCAAATAATTATTGTCCATGTCATTAAGTCTTTGAAAACCTTATTTTCATCTCATAAGTTTGTATTACATAAATGAGCTCATCTGTTTAAACTTTTCCATTCAAGACCTGGACTCCTGTCACTTTACATTCATTTTCAGGCACCCTAACACCTGAGTCACACCTCCGACCCTTTATACAATTTTTTAATACTGGACATTGGGTTGTTTCTTTGTGCTGACACATATAATTCTATGTGCAGACATAAGTGTAAGTGTCTTGTGATCATCTGGTTCTGTGTACTCCTTGTCACCCCAGAAACCACATAGTGGTTCTCACCATCTGCTTGTGAGGGATACAAGAAAGTGCATCTTAAGGGCTAAGCCTGTGCTTCCCTCTTTTCTCAGGATTTACACACTGTGGAATGAGGAATGGGAACCAAAGACTTACTCTTCCCACAGTCTCATACCATAGCCTCGCCTTTCAGGCCCAAGCCAGGGCCCCTATCAAATGAACCAAATTCATTTCTGTAGAACAAGGGGGACTCTTAAGAACGTTCCTTGTTCCTCATTCCAGTCTGTCACATCTGAGCCTATAGGCTGCTGACCTAGGAGCAAGGCTCTGATGGAGTCCCAAGAGAGCTGTTTCAAGGCTTGGGTCCTCATGGACTAAAATTGTCCTGCAAAGCTGGTACAGAGGAGTCTCTAGCAAGGACCAAAGCTATCTTGTGAAGAACATGGCCCATGACTCTTGAGGGAAGCAAGTGTGAGTCTCCCAGGATTCTTGTGGCCAGGAAGAATTAAACACATAGACTTGAGTCTTCATGAGGCAGGAGAGCATGGGATAATTGGTGTCCTGCCTAGTTCTGCACTGTCTCCTTTTCTCTTACCAAACAGGACTATCTACATCGCTGTTCTTCCTGCATGTTTGCATGGCACAGCATGTAACTGAACATGGGGCTCTGAGCATATCTGGTGAAGAAACTAACATTGTCTCAAGAGCAGGTTATAGCTTTTCCAGGGATGTCCAGACAGCCTGGATTGTTTAAGATAGGATCAGGCTTGCACTTACTGCAGCATCACTTAGAGATCCACGCATGCTCAGCAGTGCAAGTTCTCACAAGCTTTACAGGCTTCTCTCACCTCTTTCCCCCAGTGTTGCTGCCCAAGAGAAAAAGTAGCTGCCTCTGGTGATGATCTAGTCTGTGAATTACATCTTTTCCCCATGGTGGTTCATGGTCCATCTTGGTGTGTCAGCCTTGAGATAATTTTCCTTCTCATCAGTGTGATAGCTCTATGCTTATGTTTCTTCCCCAAGATGATGACTATCACTTTTAATTCACCTCCATCCCACAGTATTAGTTCTTCTGATCATAATAGACTACCAGTCAGAGCTTTGCTTGTGAAGCGTTCTTAGAAATAACCACTAGAAGCCGGGCGCCGGCGGCTCATGCCTGTAATCCTAGCTACTCAGGAGGCTGAGATCTGAAGATAGCCATTCAAAGCCAGCCGGGGCAGGAAAGTCCATGAGACTCTTTATCTCCAGTAAACCACTAGAAAACCGGAAGTGGTGCTGTGGCTCACTTGGTAGAGCACTCGCCTTGAGCTGAAGAGTGCAGGGACAGCGCGCAAGCCCAGAGTTCAAGCTCCATGACTGACCAAAAAAAAAAAAAAAGAAAGAAAGAACCACTAGAGGGCACACTTACGCTGTTTAAGCCTTAGGTTGCTAGTTCTCATCCCATAGTGCCTGAGTTTTGTTTTTTGTTTTTTGCTTGTTTGTTTTTTGGCGGATCCTGGAGCTTGAACTCTGGACCTGGGCACTGTCCCTCAGCTTTCTTTTGCTCAAAGCTAGTGTTCTACCACTTGAGACAAAGTGTACCCACTCCCAAATTTTTTTTTAGTTTATTGGAGATAAGGTTTCCACCCCAGCTGGCTCAAACCAACCATAATCCTTAGGATGTAGGAATAAGCCACTTGTACATAGCTTTGTTTTCTTTGTTTTTTTTTTTTGTTTTGTTTTGTTTTTTCCAAAACTTCAAAGGGTTGTACAAGGGGTTACAATTTCATGTGTCCATCTAAATGTCAGTGCTTCTTGATCAGTCACCCCTTTCATTGTCCTTCTGCATCCTGTTTGCTCCTTCCAACCCCCCAGATTCATTTCACATTTCCCACTTTTACCATGTATATACATTGTGTATTTGTTGCTTATTCCCTTTTTTAATTTATCTACCTCCACCTGGTAGCCCTTCCCCCCCTTAGATTCTCCTTTCATCCTTAGCCAGTTCTTAAGGATCTGCCCAGACAAACACCATCAATTGGGAGAAATCTGGCAGTGCATAAGTGGCCAAAGCTTCTAGAAATTATTCCTTGAGTCGCCCTTAAGCTGTCAAGTAATGATACCAAAGCACCTTCCTCAGTTCCCTCCCCACAGTCACTGCCAAGTAAATACATTTTCAGACTTAACTTGGAAACAAAACTTGGAAACAAAGTTTTAAGTAAGTCTAGGGCCTGGTCTTCCAATTACATTGTAGCCTGTAAGGCCCTCTGTATGGAAATCCTTAGTCCACTACTGCTCAGGAGTAACCTTGGCCCAGCCTGAACTATCAAAAAGATTTCTAGAGCTTTCCATCAGGGCAAAGGTTAGTAGGGGACTAGTATATGATTCAAGGACCCTTAAAAATAGCCTAACCTTTTACATGGTCTAGAGTTGGGGACAGGTAAGAGATGTGAGAGGACTTGGACCTGTGAGTCCTAAGGCAATTGCGTAGTTGGTGGAGAGTGCGAGGAATAGATTGAGGTAAGGTTTAGCTAAGAATAGAAGTCCTGGCTTTAGATAGAATTAAGGGGGGTGGGGGCCATACTTGGTTTGGGTCCCTTGAAAGCCTGGCATGTGGTGGGGACTCGGAGAGTAGTGTGTGATCTGTATTCAGATGCTGAGGTTATCATCATAAGTACCACCAACTTGATGAGTTAAACAGTAGAAATTTGCTTTCAGTTCTGGAGACTGGGAATCTGAAATCAAGGTATTGAGCCTTACTCCAAGGCCTCTGGAAGACCCTTCCCTTCCTCTCTTACAGCTTCTAGTATCTCAGCTTGTGGCTACTGCACTTCAGTCTCTGCCTCTCATCACATGGTCTTATGGAGTATCTGTGTCCAGATGTTCTTATATGTTGTATTGGATTAGTCCCCATCCTACCAAGGCCTTCTTAGCATGATTATATCTGCAAAGACTAGTTGTAACCAAACTTACATTATTCATAGCTACCAGAGGTTAAGATTTCACATATTTCTTGAAAAGACCAACCATCTCATCATAATGATCCAAGAAGCAAAAGTGGTAGAGATAGGAGAGGAGGAATGATGCAGTGTAAATTGATAAGCTCATTAATGCAATCACAGGGGCTCTGTCCAATGAGGAACTTCTAAAGATCCACAACTAGTACCCTTTGAAGTCTATCATTGACAGATTAGAGGCTGGGCACTTAGCCGGCTTCTCACATGTAGGCTGCATCTACACATGGACTGCATTCTCCCCTAGCTAATTGGAGGAGCTTCAGGCAGAAGCCATTGAGGTCACAGTGCACATGGGATTGTTGCCCACTGTTGAGCCGAAAAGTCAGGACATCACCTGTGTCTTACACATCACCCCACAGTGATTCCACAGTTCATCCTTTTAAGGTGGTAGTCAGCTGCAAGCTCTTAAATTTCCAGCAGGAAGGTTAGTGGAATAAAGTATAGGTCCTGTGGCAGCAGGTCCTCAGCCATACTGTTCATTGTCTCCATGCATTCTAGATTTCTCTCACCCCTGGCCAATACAAGAACCAGTCAGGATTGCTCATCTAGAAAGTCTGAGCTTCTGATCATCTAACCTTGTTCACGATTTGTTGGCTGTAATTGCCTATTCACTGTTATTCCCAGACTGGAATGTGTGCCAAGAGATGCATACATTAATGCAAGAGTATCACGCTAATCCTCCCTAACCCACTGTGCAGCAGGAGCCTTAGCTCCTCTAGACAGTTGGGATAATTATATGGTAACTTCACCAGATGATTCACTGGCTCTAGGAGCACAAAGTGACCCTGTAGAAGGTTCAGTGGACAACCCCTGAGGTATCACGACCTCTGTCTGACAGTCAGAAGTGGTAAGTGATTTGCACAAATGGGAAACAAAATTCCTGCAAGGATCTGGGCTGGTGATAATGAAAGGGAACAATCCTACATATCCCCTGTTACCTTTCTTTCTCTTTGTAGTCTAAGTCCTGGAGATAGTTCTGTGTTACATCATCTGATAGTTTAATGCGTCATACTGCAGTCGAGTATGGAGACCCGGTAATCCACAGGGGGTCATCTCAAAGCCAGCCCCTTAGCTGAGTCCTAGCACATCATTCCCTCTGTTTTGCTTTGCTTTCAGATAATGCAGTAAATGAGAAAACTTTTTTCTTTTTAGAAGATCAATATCACAATCTTTTAATCATCAAATCAGTCTCTGAGCTAAGATGTCATTATGCAGCACTGTAAACCACTGGTGCACTATAGGCATGGGGGATGGAAGATAAACCCATCTTCAGAAATAGTTCCAATAAGAACACAAACTCTACCCCCTGGTATAATTAACCAACTGCTGGGACTGCCTCCTGAAGAAATGGCACTAGGAGAATTTAGACTGATCCTGAAGGCTGAGCATTCAGCAGCAGCAGCAGTCTTGGTGTGAGAGAGTCCTTTTGTCAGTCCTATGCAGTTTTCATTTCTGCTACATCCCTGTTCCATTTGGTTTTAGTTGTAGGAAGTCAAGGGTAGAAACTGGCAAATAAACTCCAGACAACTCACACAGTCAATCAGTGTCTTATACAGCAAATGCTTAATGACAGGCATCAACATGAGATATAAATATCTACATCACCTGGTACCATTCCCAGTTCATCCACCTACATGCCTCTTCCTCAGATTTGTGTGTGCACACACACACACACACACACCAGTACTATGGCTTGAATTCAGGACCTGGATACTATCCCTTAGATTTTTCCCTCAACTCTGGCACTCTGCTACTTAAGCCACAGCTCCACTAATAGCTTTTTGCTGGTTAGTTGGAGATAAAGAGTCTCACAGACTTCCCTTCCTGCCTGGGCTGACTTTGAACTGCAATCCTCAGATCTCAACCTCGTGAATAGCCAGGAATGAGCCGTCAGCACCCAACAGACTGCTTGCAAGTACTCCAGACTTGCTTCACCCAGGCTTCTGTTCAGCCCATCAAGTAGTTCTCCATTACCCAGAAGTACATGGATATTCTTACTTCAGGCTTCCCTACCTGCAAAACAGATGGCCAGATCTACTGCCCAGCAGGAAGATGCTCTCAGTCATCTTAAGCACTTGTCCCAGTGGGACCAGTCAGAGTTGGGTTACAGTTCCACTGTGTAGTATGGTTATGATTTATTTCTGGTTCATACTACTATAGCAAGACAGTCCTACAGCAGTTGAGGGAGGGGAGAAGACAACGTCACTTTTAATAAGTGAGCTGAGGAAGCAGGTTGGCGCAACAGGGATCTGTGCCAGAGTCTGGATCATTTTGTCATGTAGTTTACTTGTGATCTCTATCTGCCTGGATCCCCAGTTTACCACAATCATCATACAATGAATTGCTAGTTTGTGTTTAGTGAACTGATAGATATATAAATCATTTGGTTCATGGTTAGGTGATTGCTTGATGTTCTGGATTACAATGGGCAATTTTACTTCTGTAGCATCTTGATACTCTTAGGTCTCTAAGCTCTATTGGGGCCCATTTGCCATAAGGTACTTTTTCAAGCGTGAGTAGTTCTGGACTTCTAAAGACAAGACTGCCATCCCAATCCTCAAAGTCTAGACAACTTTCCAGAGTCCCAAGTGTTCTTATCTAACACAGACACATCTCACACTATTGGACTGTCAGGCCATTGAACCATAGAGTCAGTACAACTGTATCTCAGCGAGCCTGGGAAAATGCCTTTCTTCCTTCAGTCCAGATTTAGACGTTAGATATAATGGGTTGCCTGGACTTTTACAATGAATTTACTTCAAGTTATTTCTCTTAGTCTCCTGAAATCTGAGGATCTCGTCCTCCTGAGTAGCTGAGATTACAGGTGTCAGCCACTGCCCTAAGCTTTGACTTCCAGAGCATTTGCCAGTTTCTCTGTCAATATTCTATGGTGAATATTCATCCCTCACACCATGGCCAAAACACTCCTCCTCTCTCTGTAGGAGTTATTAGGGGACCAAAGTAATGTGCGCCCAACTGACTCCTCATTAAAGACTTTGGACACCAAGACCTGGTGGACCTCCCTAATGGGACACACTTTGCATGTGTGGTCATGTGTTGTTGCAAGGAGATTTAAGGGATTTTCATTCAATTACCTCAAGCATTTTCCTTCTGCTGACTGCAAACTAGCTTTCCGTGTAAAAAGGCATAACAGCTTTTTTTTTTTTTTTTTTTTTTTTTTTTTAGTCCTGTGAGTCCTAGTGAATCATAGAGCAGGAGATTGGTTTTGCTGCAGTGAATCACAACCATGAGTATAACTACACGCTAAGCCCTGAGAGTCCTCCTCCTAGTGAGTCATCAAATGTAGGAAGGAGAGGTTTGGCATCATCCCCCCTCTTCTTCCTGAACTCCCAAAGAATTTCAGAATCATCGTGTCACCCAGGGAACATATGTGATCCACTATCATCTCCGTAAGAACTAGCTTCTCTCGTTTGCCTGTAACCTCAACCTGATGATAACCTCTCAGATCCATCGAGCCCCCATTTAAGTCTGTAAGTCCTCTTAGCATCTTGATCTCCCTCAGGGGCTGTCCAGACTTTGCATGGTGTTTGGTAGTTTCCTGACATTAAACCAAAGAAATGAATCTCTGAGGGCCTTGCTTTGAGAACCATGAATTTTTGTTGACTGCTTCCTCTGGTGCCATGCTGGAAGCAGGGCACTATAGGATCCCCATTAACTTAAGAGGAGTTGCTATTGTCCTGATAATTCTTTTTTTTTTTTTTTTTAATGTCCTGGGGCTTGAACTCTGGGCTTGGGCGCTGTCCCTGCGCTCTTCAGCTCCAGGCGAGAGCTCTGCCACTTGAGCCACAGTGCCTCTTCCGGTTTTCTGGTGGTTTATTGGAGATCAGAGTCTCACAGACTTTCCTGCCCAGGCTGGCTTTGACCCTCAGATCTCAGCCCGGCCTGATTATTCTTTTATTTATGTCTTTATGTATATTTGTGGCTTAGAACTTAGAAGTTTTTTTCTACGGTTATCTAGATAACATCCACCATTTGATCTAACTGCCCATCTGTTCTCAGATGTAACTTTTACTCTTTAAAAAAGTTTAAGGGGAGCCAGGCGCCGGTGGCTCACGCCTGTAATCCCTAACTACTCAGGAGGCTGAGATCTGAGGATCGCGGTTCAAAGCCAGCCCAGGCAAGAAAAATCTGTGAAACTCTTATCTCCAATAAACCACCAGAAAATCAGAAGTGGTGCTGTAGCTCAAGTGGTAGAGCAGTAGCCTTGAGCTGAAGAGCTGAGGGACAGTGCCCAGGCCCAGAGTTCAGGCCCCATGACCAACAAAAAAAAAAAAAGTTTAAGGGGAGCTGGGTGCCAGTAAATATTGAGATATTCTTGCACATCTAAAAGACACATGCCTGTTCCTTCTGTGGCTGTTGGACACAGGTGAGATGATGGTAACCACAGGGTCACGTGACCATTGATCATTCACAGATTCAGAGATGCCAGAAATCACATTCAGCGCCCTGAACTTCCAACCAAATTGAGATAAGTATATCCTTTCTTTATCTGTTTTCTGTAGTAGGAAGAAAAATATAACACTAATAGAATGACAACAAAATTTAAAAAGCATATAGGCAAGTATTTCCCCAAAATTGTTAACACTGCAGAACCATAATTCCTGACACTCAACAGACCTTTTCACTGCATAACAGCTTTTGTAATTGCTTATAAAATCATAGCTTTCAAAATCATTATCCCTACGTGAATTTTAAGAGTTCCCCTCCCTTCTTGGGAACTAATGGCTTAGCCTAGTATTTGATATCTGGTATCTTTACCTATTCAGTTGTCAGCCCTGACTGGCCCCATGGTGCAAGCATCCGAATAGCACACAGCAGGCATCTGCCCCATTTCCTGACAGCTGGAGCTACCAGGTGTGGGGTGCTTACTTAAGAACTATGAAACTCTGCTCCTGCCTCAGCTGAGTTAGAGACATGAAGAAAAATATCCACAAGTCTATGTGGACCCTCAGATCCCAACTGCATCCCTCTCTTCACTTATGAAAGAACTGAGAAGGGTGATGGGACTCTGTATGCAGAACTACTGCAGTGTGTTGGGCATAGAAAATGTGGGGAAAGGGAGTTTTGCTGTTTTCTTAACTTACCATAAATGTGTGGTACCATACAATTGTATATGCCAGAAATTTATTTTTTACCCTCTGGAGGCTGGAATTGTCAAGATCCAGATAATGGCAGCCCAGCCATGTAGACTGATTGCATATATTGGCTATGGTGGTGTTCTTTGTAACTATTCACCATAGCCAATATATGCAGTCAGTCTACATGTCTCTGAATGGATGGGTGGATCAAGTAAATGTGGTATATATACACAGTAGAATTTGCTCATCCATTACAAAGAATGGCATTGTATGATTTGTAAAGAAATGGAAAGACCTGGAAAAAAAATATTGTGTCGAGTGAAGTAAGTTAGATCCAGAGAGACCAAGGATGCTTTCCTTCGTATGTGGAAGCTAGATTTAGCTTATGAACTTATAAGTAAATAATTTGGCTGGTATGCAAGTGTATACTGAAATACAGTATATTCAAGGGGGAACTCTTATTTCAATAGAGTAATTCCTTAGAAAGGCAAAGTCATAGTTCAACCAAATAAACACCAGGAAATGGGTACCTGAAAGGGTAGGGTGAGGTCAAAGGGAGAGGGATAGATGAATGAAGTGAGGGGAGAATGCAGTGAAGAATTCAGTGCATATCCTATAAAATTAAGGTGAAGGAAGAGGTGGAATGGGGAGGGATGGGTGAGAATGTTGAAAGGGGTGACATTGATCAAGATGCATTACATTCATAAACGGCTTTGTGTAATGGCACCTCCTTTGTACAACTACTTCAAGATAATGTAGTAGTAGTAATAAAAAGACACTGGCAGATTCAGTGACCTCTGAGGACCAGCTACCTGTTTCGTGGATGACATCGCTGTTGGGTCCTCACAAGGAGGAAAGGGCTAGAGAATATTTTCTGGTCTCTTTTTGAAAGACACTACTCCCCACTCTTGACCCAGTCATCTCTAAAGACCCCACTTCCAGATGTCACCACCTTGGAAGTTAGGTTTCAACATAAGTATTGGCGTGAAGGGGAAACACAACTATTTGGGACTGTTGGGTGATATTGCAGTGTGCAGTTGGGCATGTGAAAGTGAGGTCACCACAGTCGAATGGTCACAGTGCTACCTGAGTATGAAGCCCACCTCTCAGAGCAGAAATAAATATCCTCATCTCTTGACCTGAAGTTGCCACAGTCTGAATGGTCACAGTGCTACCTGAGTATGAAGCCCACCTCTCAGAGCAGAAATAAATATCCTCATCTCTTGACCTGAAGTTGGCATTAAGTGTCAGGGTGTTGAAGGAAGAAATCCTGTAGGAAAGGCCAACACTGGGACTACAGAGTACAGACATCTGCAGATAGATAGAGGAGTGATGCAGGTCCTGGACCCTCATTTATATATGCGTTTCACTCAAGGAAATAAATCTGTGTTCCTGTTGTCTTCTAGAATTAATAAAGCCTTTAAGATCCAGTCCTTTCTAGCTGCACACAAATGGATCAAAGACTGGATATATCTATCAAGACCAGAATAATAAATGGAAAGTGTTGCCTCTCAGAGTAAAATATGGTGGGGGCCGTGCAAGGGAAATTAAAGAGAAAGTAGAGACCCAGAAACACAACAAATCAAAGAAAGGTTAAACAAATGGGAGTGCATGAAGTTGCAGAGCTTCTGCATGGCAAAGGACATAGCTAGCAAGATCAATAGAAAGCCCATGGATTGGGAGAACATCTTCACTAGCCACACAACGGACAAGGGTCTCATATCTAAAATATACCTGGAATTCAAAAGCTTAAATCCCCCAACAACAAATCCTCAAAGAAACAACTGCCCAATAAATAAGTGGGCTAAAGACTTAAAAAGAAAATTCTCTGAAGAGGAAATAAGAATGGCCAATAAACACATGAAGAAATGCTCAACCTCTCTACCATAAAAGAAATGCAAATCAAAACAACATTGAGATTCCACCTCACCCCAGTTAGAATAGCTATAATCAAGAACTCTAGGATCTGGGAAGGTGGCTCAATGGTAGCACTCTTGCCTTGCATGCCTGAGGCCCTGGGTTCGATTCCTCAGCACCACATAAAAAAGCCAGAAGTGGTGCTGTGGATCAAGTGGTAAAGCACTAGCCTTGAGCTGAAGAGCTGAGGGACAGCACCCAGGCCCAGAGGTCAGGCCCCACGACTGGACCCAAAAAAAGAAGAAGAAGAAAAAAAAAAGAACTCTAATAACAACAGATGCTGGAGTGAATGTGGCCAGAAGGGAACCCTATTGCATTGTTGGTGGGAGTGTAAACTTGTTCAACCACGCTGGAAAGTAGTATGGAGGTTCCTCAAAAGAGCTCCTCTATGATCCAACAATCCCACTTTTGGGCATTTACCCACACACACAAGACCATACTAAAGCTACCAGCACAACTATGTTTATTGCAGCGTTATTTACCATAGCTAAGATATGGAACCCCTCAGGAGATAAATGGATCAAGAAAATGTGGTATATATAAACAATGAAATTCTGTGCCTCCATCAGAAAGAATGGCACTGCCCCATTTGTTAGGAAATGGAAAGAGTTGGAAAAAATTATATTAAGTGAAGTAAGCCAGGCCCAAAGAAACAGGTCCCATGGTTTCCTTTATTTACAATAACTAGTATATATCTGAGACAAGCAGAAAAGGTCAGATAAGATGATGTTAAGCTAAATGAACCCCAAGATAAGGACACGTGATTTTTTCTTTCTTGCTATTGTTTCTAATGTATTTATAAGGTACCACTTGATTTTTTTTTGTTGCTTTGTATGTCCCTCCCCCACAGTATAACCCCTGTTTTCACTGTATTTGATGTTAGTATAAAATTTGGGGAGCAAAAGGGAAAAAACAAGTTGTTTAAATAGGGATACAGGTGGACCCATTGCAACAAAGAGATGTATAAGACATTATGTCGAAAAACAAACTTTACAATTTAGGGGAGGAAGGGGGAGGGGACAGGGCAGGGGAATGTAGCTGTGGAGATGGAGATGGGAGGGCAGGGATAGTAGAGGAAAAACAAAGGAGGAGGCAACAATGCTTGATAAGAAATGTACTCATTACCTTGCTCATGTGACTGTAATCCCTCTGTACAGTATTTTCACAATAAAAAAAACTTATTTAAAAAAAGAAATTAAAGAGAAAGGATGGCCTTGGGGCTCACTGTAGACAGAGCACACTGGCTTATAGACAAAGATCTTTTTTCCAGTTTTATTGTAGAGTACACCTTGTGTTTTACTGTGTACTTTATAGCTCTCCATCTCTGCTGCTGTGCCAGCAGATTTTTCCCTCCAATTTTTCTTCTTTGGGACATAGGCCTCCAGGTCTCTGTTTCTTGTTTTGCCATAGTGGACTTGGGTCCTAAGTCCTGCTTTTGGGTTCCTCCATTGCCTACTTAGTCTCCCCTCAACATGATGGGCAGTTTGGCAACACTGAGATATTCCACCATATTGTGGTGTAGCCACATGCTTGCTTCTCTACACAGAGAGCCACAAACCTGGCCTGTGAAGGTTACACTTTCCTCTGAAATCCCCAAGTAGACTTTCTAGTCTATATCCTTTTATTTAAGGAAGTCTAGGACCCTCATACTAAGCCCAAAGGTTTCCGGGCTGCTAGGGCTGCCATTATCCTCCTACTTCACTTTGTACAGCATGTGGACAGTGAGTGCCTAGCCTTCCCCACCCCCAAACATCATTGATAGAACACCAAGGCGCATCATAGTAGACTGTTAATGAAGATTTGGAGACAAGAGGAGCGTCAAGGAGCATGAAGCAACCAAAAAAATGTTAGATGGCTTTTCTTGACTTTCTTGGGAATTTCTCATCAGCTATCTTCCGTCCTGGATTCAAGTCTTCTGCCATCGGCCTTCTCTTCCTACCCAAGCCTTTCTCTTGCATTCCTTCCTCTTCCAGTTCTGAATTTATCCCTACAGTTCATCATTTAGACAACACAGATCAATTTCTAAATTTCCTTTGTGCTGGTCCTGCAGCTTGAACTCAGAGCCTGGGTACTGTCCCTGAACTTTTTTCCCCTTCTTTTTCTTTTTTTCTCAAGGCTGGCACATCACTTGATCACAGCCCTATTTCCAGCTTTTCTTAGTAGTTAATTGGAGATGAATCTCACAAGGACTGGGAATGTGGCTTAGTGGTAGCGTGCTTGCCTAACATGAAGCCCTGGGTTCAATTCCAGGTTCAATTCCTCATGCCACAGAAACAGAAAAACCCAGAGGTGATGCAGTGACTCAAGTGGTAGAGAGCTAGCCTTGAGCAAAGAAAGCTCAGGGACAGTGCCCAGGCCCTGAGTTTAAGCCCCATGACTGGGGGGGAGAAGGGGGAAGCATCTCACAATTTTCCCTCCTGGGCTAAATTTAAATAGCGATCCCCAGATCTCAGCCTTCTGAGTAGCTATGATTATAGGCATGAGTCCCAGTAACCTGGCTAACAAACATCATTTTATCTGTTCACAGATTCTCTGGGTCAAAGGCAGAGAAGGACAGGGCAGGGCAGGAAGCCTTAACATCAAGGATAACTTGAGTGGCACTGAGCTGGGGAGACTTCAGCAGCTGAGGATGACTTGAAAAACAAAGCTTCATCACCTATATGTCTGGTGTAATGCCTCAAAAGCAGGGCTCCACTGGGACTGACAACTGAAGCACCTCTTGTCCGAGTAGCTTAGGGATCCTCCCAGTATGGTGGTCTCATAGTAGCCAGACTTCTAACATGGTGGGTCAAATTTCCAGTGAGTACTAGAACACCAAAAAGCCTTTAAAAACTATTGGGTCTTAGAAGTCACCCAGGCAGACTCAGAGACCTCGAAGCCAGTGTCCAATGTCAATCTCAGGAGGCTTCTGTGACTGCCAGTTATGAGCACCACAGGTTGGAGTGGGGTGATGAAGAATGGAGCACCCCCTCTCCTCCAGGGAAATCCTTTCTCAGGTCTTAATGTCTCTCTCCTAGTCCTATGGAGCAAAGACTTCCCTAGGGCTTGTCTTTCAGCATATGGGTCAGGGGCAGTGGCTCTGATCTGTGAAGAAACCTCATAGATAATAATAATAATATAAAAAGCTAATCCACCTCTGAAAGCAGCTGGTTCAAGAGTCTCAATCCATTCTTCCTGAGGATGCAGTATGTCAGAATCTATCAAGATGCGATTCAGAAATGAGGTGTCTGTGTAGGAGTCACTTGTGTGCTGCTGGTCAGTCTGCTCTCTGGAGGGCAGTAACAGTGTCCAGTCTATGCAGCTTCAGGGGAAAGACGTGGTCCTAAGGAAATACTGCTTGGGTAGCTCTGAGAGCCAGATTGGAAACTGATTACAGACATGACAATTGCCCAGGGATGAAGAACTTGAAAGCAACTGAGACCAGGTAATTATATGTAAGAAAACTGCCTGATTTTGTGTTGAACAGCCTGATCCCTGGGCAAATCTTCACTCTGCTCCTGTCATGCTGAAGGTAGTTCCAAAGTTGCCAGATTTTCTTAGTATCCAAGAGATGAAGGAAATCTAGGTCACTTGTTCTATCTACAGATCTGTAAATGCTGAAAAATCTCTGTGCAGGACAAACCCATTTGAGACCTGACTGCAACAAGTGAGCTGTGAGCTTGTATACCCCATAGCGTTAAGTCTCGTTTACTGGGCACCAGAGGATCTTCGAATTAGCAGAGCTCAAACCCTGCCTCCTCACCCTTCATATCTAGAGAACACAAACACCTTCCCGCCTGACCCTGATCTGGACTGGTTAACGTGAGCGCAGCCTTCCCATAACAACAGCTGCACTGAAAGGGCCTTCTTAGACTTCTGTGACTTAAGCAAGAAGATTATACCAGCAAATCCCCACAAGCCAGCAGGCCAGGGTGGGGGCAGGGAAGGGAAGGAAGGGCAGGGAAGGGACTGGCAGACAAGAAAGGTCCTCCTCTTCCCTGGGCCCCCCATCAGCCAGGTGTAGCCAAAGCAAACAGTCCCCTTTTGTTGAGCAAAGATAGCTGGCTATTTTTCCAAAGGGATTTTTGGTAGTAATGAAGGGAAAGCACAAAGGGATATAAACAGAACGAGATGGCCTAGAAATGGGAGTGTTTACAGAGCTTGGGTTTTGGAACCCAAGAGGGTTACAATATACTAGATAAACGGGGCCAGGGAATCCCCTGGGAGAAAGAGAGGGGGGAGAGGAGAGGAGAGGAGAAAGGCAGAGACAGAGAGAGGATTTCCATCAGAAAGAGATTTATATGCTGAGGAAGCAGAAATTAGAGGGAAAAGTGAGGAACTTCTGAGTGGAAAGGGGGCGAGAACAATTGTCCCTCCCACGCCGGACGGGAAGGGTCGTCTCTGCAGAAAGAGGCGGAGTAGGGAGCCGAGTATGCAGGATTCCCACGCGCGCGCGGAAGGGACCAGTCTCTTCGCAGTCTTGGGTCCCGGGAAGGTTTGAAAGCTGCGGTGCCTCCGTGACGCCGGGAAAAAGATGGGGCGGTTGCCATGGAGACGTGGAGCACACATCGGAAATAAATAAATAAGCAGGCAGGTTGCCGACGCCGCCGACGCCGCGCCCCCGCGGGACCCGCGCGCGCCGGGGAGGGAGGCCCAGCGGGCCCGGGTCCCCGCAGCCCGCGTGCGCCCGCGCCATTGGCAGAGCCAGAGGTGGAGGCGGCGGGGGGGGGGGGGAGTGTCACCCTCCCCCCGAGGAAGGGGGGTGAATGGTACAGTCCTCCGCCCGCGCCCTAGTCAGTCCTGCCCGCTGCACAAGGAGGCTCTCGCCCAGCCCCGCGCAGCCGCCGCCAGCCTCGCGGCGCCAGCCCCAGCCCCGAGGCGGCGATGGAGGGAGTCAGCAGCCACCGGACCCTGTCTTACAGCCGCTGGAGCTACGACAGGTAAGGCGCAGCGTCCAGACCCCTCCCCGCCCTCGGGTATCCGGAGGAGCTCCGGCCCAGGTGCGCTCACACGCCTGCGGGGCCAGGGCTGGAGGACGCGGCGGGCGCGGATAGCGGTTACCGCTCCATTCCCACCGGGTGCGGGGAGTCCGTGGGCCCTCGAGGCGCGCTCAAAGCCACGGTGGGGCTGCGGGACACCGCGAGGAGGGGGCGCGCCGAGTGCCCCGCAGGCCGCGCCCCGCAATCCCGGGGTTTGCGCCTCGCTGTACTCCCCCCCCCCCCCGCAACACCTCCTAGGCGCGCACGGAGGATGCCCGCCGGCGAGAGTGCCCATCGCCTCCCGATCGCCGCCCCCGGGGCGGGTGCCTGCCCGGCTGAGCGAGGGGGCACCGCCGCCGGAGGCCGGCTGTGCGTCCCGGCGCCACGGCGCACGCCCACCGGGTTGCCAGGCGATGGCGCGCGGCTGTCCGCGTGGGTGGCTGGCATGGAGCCGCGCTCCCCCCCACGCACTGGTCCTGGAGGAAGAGATCGTCCTCCCAGGAGAAATGAGGAATAAGAACCAGGGAAGGAGTTGGTGATGAAACCGAGTAGATTGGCTCTGTGATAGGCCAGTCCCCTCCTTCGCCGTCCCCCCCCCCATTGGGGTGTTAAATGATAGTAGTTCATTTTGGAGGGCGGAGATGGGAGGGAGATGCTGAACATCTCCAGGATTCTGGAGTCAAATCTGATCCCTCGTGAGGGGGTGGGAGAGAAACGTAATTAACTGGATGCTTTTCGCCCCCTTTCCCCCGCTTGGTGTCCTTCCCTTCCAAGTCTGTTGTGCCTTTGACAGTTCTCGTTTTCCTAGAGGCAGAGGAACAGGTGTCCATGCTTCCCTAGTCGAATTCTCCCGGGACTCCTCTTCCCGGATCCCGGATCCCGTCTGTCACCCTCCGTCTTCACCTGCCCCTCCGTACTCCTGACTCCCCCCTCCCCCCCCCAGCTGTATACCTGTGCTATTTATGCCCCAGCTCCCTCCCTCCACCTCTTCCTGGGTGTTCATTGCCTCTCTGGGGGAAATATACCATCTGAATGGCTGCTTCCCTTTCCCCATCAACCTGGAATGAATGCACAGCCTTAGCAGTCTGTCCACCACCACGCGATTCCAGTCAGGTTGCCCTTTCGAAGAGCAGTGTTCTGTATAGAAAAGAACCCTAAACTTGTTGGGATATTCAGCTTCAAATCGCATAACCTTACACACTTGCGTGGAGATCTCTAATCACACATTCGTGTATGTAGACAATAGATACACACTGAAGGCAAACTATATAGTGAGCGCTGGAAATAAGGAGATTAAGAGCTACAATCCCTTCTCCCAGAAAGCGCTGACGTCTCAAGTCTGGGAGATGTAAATGACACCGCGTGCCAAATGCCTGATACATGTAGGGGGGGAAATACAGCATGCTAATTCTCTCAGTAGTAACTAGACTTTTTTCTGGAAAAAAAAAAAAGCATAGCAGAAAGACTTGAATTAGACAATGTGGATTCAATGTGGATTGACTCCACTCAACTAACCTTGGACAAAGAATTTTCACTCAGTTTCTGCATCTATAAAGTGGGACATGTTTCAAGAATTGATGTAATAAGGGGCTGGGAAGGTGGCTCAGTGGTAGAGCGCTTGCCTTGCATGCCTGAGGCCCTGGGTTCGATTCCTCAGCACCACATAAGCAGGAAAAAAAAGCCGGAAGTGGCGCTATGGCTCAAGTGGTAGAACGTTAGCCTTGAGCTGAAGAGCTGAGGGACGGCTCCCAGGCCCAGAGTTCAGGCCCCACGACTGGACCAAAAAAAAAAAAAAAGAATTGATGTAATAAATAAAAAGGACTTGGCATATATAAGCAATAAGGAATTCCAGTTATTTTATTGGTAAATATTATAGATGTCTCTAAGAACCCTGGTTTTCAGAAGTTCAGTTTGAAAATCATTGTTCTCCTTTTCTTAGACTATGAAATAAAAGTATTACCTGGGGTTCTGTCTCCAGACTCCTTCTCATCCTGACATTTGAGGAACCCATCTCATCCTCATGATTTGAGGAGCTACATAAAGAAAACTGCTTCCCTTGTCCAAACTACACAGAATTTTGAAGGTTCGGACCCTGGCCTCCATATTTGTGTAAAACTTCCCAGGTATAGGACAGCAGGCTTGGCTGTTTTCTGAAACTACTGGTCTTTGCCATTCATCTCTATTTTCTAATTAGAACTTGGTTTTGCATCGTTGTATTACACACAAAATAACAATAAATTTGTTAAAATACTACCCAAGCAACACATGCATAGGGGCATACAGGTATTGGTATTCTGGCTGAGTGCTGGTGACTTGGACCTGTAATCCTAGTTACTCAAGAGGCCAAGATCTGAGGATTGCAGCTCAAAACCAGCCCAGGCAGAAAAGTTCTTGAGTCTCTTATCTCTAATTAATCAGCAAAAAGTCAGAAATCAGAGGTATGCCTCGAGTGGTAGGACAGCAGCCCTGAGTTCAAGTCCCAGTTCTGGCACACACAAGGGAAATTCTTTGATTCTGAGCCTCCAATCCCCTCCCTCACCCCCATTCCTACAATTTCAAACTTAACTTTTCAACCCTCTACTCTGGCTTCTGTCTCCAACACATCTTTGGATCTGGGAAACCCACTCTTCTTCAATTCTGCAGTGGGTTTATTTAAGCTGTTTACTCCCTTTCCTTCTTGGGGCATATGTGTATCAGATTATCTATGGGTGGTATGAAGATGCTCCTAAACTTAGTGACTGAAACTAACAACGGAATGAATTAGCTCCAGAGTTTTTGGATCCTAACTTTGGACTGGGCTCAGTGGATGATTTTTTTTGTGTGTGGTCTTGTTCAGGACTCAGCTTTTCTGGACTGGGTTTTGCTTATATGTCTGGCGCCTCAACTGCAAGGCCAGAAAAGCTAGGTCTTGCTCTGTATGCTCTCTCCCTCTCCCTCTCCCCACTCTTTCCCCTCTCTCTCCTCTCTGGCTTGTATGGGTTTGTTCATATGGTGGCAGTGACGGAGCAGAAGGTTCAAGGCCTCCTGAAGCCTAAGTTTAGGATTTGTACAAACAACACTGACACATTGAACTGCTCAAAGTAAGTCACAGTTCCAGCCCACATTCAAGGGGAAGAGAATGAGATTCACCTTTGAAGGGAGTGATATCAAACCACTCTATTGTCCACCACAGAATGTTGCCAATTTCCTTTTGATTTCCCATTGTCCAGATGGGAACATATCACAGCTTTCTCTTCTGTGCCATTCCTTCCATGCCATTCTCTCCTCAGGCTTCACCCTAGTCTCTTAGCACCTCCATGCTCACTCTTCCTTCCTTCCTTCCTTCCTTCCTTCCTTCCTTCCTTCCTTCCTTCCTTCCTTCCTTCCTTTTCTTCCTTTCTCCTTCCCTTCTCCTTCCTCCATTTCTCTCTTTCTTCCTTTCTCTCTCTCTCTTTCTTTCTTTCTTTCTTTTCTTTCTTTCTTCCCCTCTTTCTTTTTTTTTTTTTTTTTTTTTTTTGGTGCAGGCCTGGGGCACTGGCCCTGATCTTTTTTAATCAAGTCTTAAACTCTACCTCTTAAGCCACACTTCCATTTCAGGTTTTAGGATGGTTAATTGTAGACATTCCTGCCTGGATAAGCTTTGAACCACAATCCTCAGATCTCAACCTCCCGAGTAGTTAGGATTACAGGCATGAGCCACTGGCACCCAGCCACCTCCATGCTTTTAACAACAACAAAAAAAAATCTATGTGTTCAGCCAAGCCTTTTGTAAGATTTAGCTCTACATCTAAATATTCTACCAACTCAGCTCAACGCATTCAAAACAAGGCCCTGCCCACATACCTCTTCATTCTCTAGTCAGCACGTTCTACTCAAGTGAACTTTGCAGAACTTTTGAGTATGAGCTCTCCAAGTCATTTTATCTGTTTGTCCTTGTCTAGATCACAAATTGTCCTGGAGATAAAAGTGCAACCATGTATGTGAAATGACTGGCACTTAGTAATCCAGCCATATCCTAATACTTTGGCACTCAGTTAACCATTTGGTCTTCACTGAGCTCCAGGCATTTTCTTAAGACTCCTCAGTGCCCATGTCAGTGACCACACTAGCACTCTTTATTCACAATTCCTAGACCTTCACACTCTAGAGACTTTCCCCAAGTTATTCACAGGAGAAATTCCTAGAGCTGGATACCTAGAATTGCTTCACTTCACACATCAGAAACAGTGATGTTCCAGTCTTTGGCCTTAGGCCCCTCCCCTGTATGTTGATGCTTCTACCCCATAGGTCATCTGGTGTCTTCATTTCCATATTATCTCTTGTTCTGCTGCCTCTCCTCTTCTCTTCCAAGCTTGGACCACATGTCCTGTTCTTCTCATGCTCCAGCATTCTACCACAAAAATGACACTGCTAAGCAGATCACCACCACTTTTCTAGTCTTCGTCTTCAACTCACAGTGTATAATGTCTCTTAATCTTTTACTCTCTGGTTAGCCTCACTCCTGTTTTAAGTCCCCCAATTCCCACAACAACTCTTCCAAGCCTTCTTCAATCTCAGGACTCCTCTCTATGTGTTCTTTGTCCACACCCCCAGACTAAGCAAGTACCCTTGTCTCTCTATCCTTAGAAAACTGACTGTAGGGGCTCAGAAAGTGGCTCAGTGGTAGAGCGCTTGCCTTGCATGCATGAGGCCCTGGGTTTGATTCCTCAGCACCACATAAGCAAAAAGAAAAAAGCCAGAAGTGTCGCTGTGGCTCAAGTGGTAGAGCGCTAGCCTTGAACTGAAGAGCTGAGGGACAGCGCCCAGGCCCAGAGTTCAGGCCCCATGACTGGACCCCCCCCCCCAATAAAAGAAAACTGACTGCATTGGGCCTGACCATCTGCCACTTTTTTTTGTATACATTTTTATTGTAAAGATACTGTACAGAGGGGCTACAGTTACATAGAAAAGTAATGAGTACATTTCCTATCAAGCACTGTTACCTTCTCCTTTGTTTTTCCCCTACCATCCTTTCCCTCTCCACCTCCCTGACTCCTCCCCCACATCAAGTTGTAAAGTTCGTTGTTTAACATAGTGTCTTGTAGATCTCATTGTTACAATGAGTTAACTTGTATCCTTGTTTCAGCATTTTGTTATTTCCCTTCCCCTCCCCAAATTAAAAAAATGTATATACAAGATGCAGGGCACTGGAATCAAATACAATGAAAACAGGGGTTATACCGTGGGAGGAGAACATACAAAAGAAATAAAAAAAATCACATAGTGCATTATAAGTACATTAAAAACAACAGCAACAAAGATAAAACCTCTTGTGTCTTTATCTTAGGGTTCATTTCGCTTAGCATCATCTTACATGGTCATATGTACGTAGCTTTTGACCTTTTCTGCTTATCCTAGACATATACTAGTTATTGCAAATAAGGGTAACCATGGGACCTATTTTTCTTTGGGCCTGGCTTACTTCACTTAATATATTTTTTTTTCCAAGTCTCCATTTCCTAACAAATGGGCAATGTCATTCTTTCTGATGGAGGCATAGAATTCCATTGTGTATATATACCACATTTTCTTGATATACATTCATCTACTGAGGGGCATCTGGGTTAGTTCCGTATCTATGGTAAATAATGCTGCAATAAACATAGTTGTGCTGGTAGCTTTAGTATAGCCTTGTTTGTGATCATTTGGGTAAATCATCTGTCACTTTTTGATCTTTACACCCCTTGTGGGGACTTTTTAATTATTTTTTTGTACAAATACTGTACAGAGGGGTTACAGTTACATGTAACTGTACATTTCCTATTGAGCATTGTTACTTCCTCTTTTGTTTTTCCCCTACCATCCCTTCCCTCCCACCTCCCCAACTTCTCCTTTGTTTTCAACTTAGTGTCTTGTATATTCTAAACAATTCTATGATGAACATCTTGTGTATGCAGTGTTTTCTCATATCTGATTTTGATTGGCACAAGCTTTTTAAAGAGAGTTTGTTAGTCGCAGATTTTCAAGTATTCCTGGTGGTCCTCCTGAGGGATGGGTTGGTTTCTGTTCCCCCAGGCCATCATCACCTGGTCTTGCTTTAAGTTCCTCAGTTTGGCTTTTCAGACTCACAGACAAAGTAATGCTTCTAACACTTAGTGCTTTGGTTTTATAGTTAAAGTGATATGATTTAGAATCCCAGCTCTGCCAATTATGGACTTTAGATGAGTGACTTAATCCCCACATACAAAATGTAATAGTATCTGTCTCCTAAAGTGGTCCATTCATTCCATATGTAATTTTCGAGCCCTTACTTAATGCCACACAGTGTTTCAGACATTGGAGCACTGAACAAAATATAGTCTTATAGTTATTACTGTCTAGCAGGGGGGAGATAGGCTGTCTATATGTATTTGTGTGAGTATACACACACACACACACACAAACACATAATGTGTGTGGCTTATATACTAAGCACAGAGAAGAAAAATAGAGTACCTTAGCAGGATGCATGTGTATGTATGCATGCATGTATATATGTATGTATGTATGCATGTGTGTGTATGGATTGCTCTGCAATATCGTGTGGTTAGGGAAGCTTTGTGATAAAGTAATATCTCAGTAAAAATGTGAAAAGAAAGCAATGTAATGAATCATGTGGTTAATGGAAAAAATGTCTTGCAGAGGGAATATCAAATAAAATGATCCTGCAGTGGCAATGTATAAGAGTGAGTTTGAAAACAGCCAAGAGGCCAGTATGTGCTTGTGTATCTTTGTAAAACTTCCTTCTGATACTTTTCAGAAGTCCTGTGTCCCACAGTCCATGCTCAGAGAACTAGAATTGTACATTCATGGTATCATTCAGTATACACTTTTCTTTCATCTGGATTTCATACAGCATACTTAAATATTCTTCCTTGTTGCAAAAACAATAGACCCCTCCTCTCTTTAATGGGTAGTACCTAATCATATGGAAAAAGCACTGTTTATCTAGCCACCCAGTGCTCACCATTGGTGTTGTTTCTAGTTTGTGACTATTACACATAAAATTTTTGTGAGTACTCAAATGCAAATCTATGCATGGATATATGTTTTCATTTTTCTTGCACAGATACTTAGCAGTGGAATGACTGGATCTCATGGTAGGTGTACATTTAATTCATAAAGACATGGCTCAACTTTAAACTAAAGTGGTCATGGACAGTGTATGGGAATCCCAGCTTCTCCATGCCCTTGATCCAAGCAAGTACAGACTTTAACTTTAGCCATTCTGATAGGTGTGTAACGGTTTATCACTGGAACTTTGTTTTTGCATTTCCCTAATGACTAAGTGATGTTGAGAATCTTTTTCTGTGTTTACCTGCTATCTATGTGTCTTTTGTTGGGGAGTAGTGTCTGTTAAAATTTCTTATTTTCAAATTGGGTTGTTGCCATATAGGTATATTTTGAGATCTTTTGTTTATACCTGTCTTTTATTATGTAGGTAACTTGCAATATTTTTCCCAGCTGTTTTTTTTTTTTTTTTTTTTTTTTTGTCGGCCTTGGGGCTTGAACTCTGGGCCTGGGCGCTGTCCCTCAGCTCTTCAGCTCAAGGCGAGCGCTCTACCACTTGAGCTACAGCACCACTTCCGGTTTTCTGGTGGTTTATTGGAGATAGGAGTCTCACGGTCTCTCCTGCCCGGGCTGGCTTTGAACCGCGATCCTCAGATCTCAGCCTCCTGAGTAGCTAGGATTACAGGCGTGAGCCACCAGCGCCCGGCTTCCCAGCTGTTTTTTTTTTTTAAATGTTTTTTGTTGGTCATGGGGCTTGAACTCTGGGCCTGAACACTGTCCCTGAGCTCTTCAGCTCAAAGCTAGCACTCTACCACTTGAGCCACAGTGCTACCTCCAGTTTTCTGGTGGTTTACTGGGGATAAGAGTTTCACAGCCAGGCTGGGAAGGTGGCTCAGTGGTAGAGTGCTTGCCTTGCATGCATGAGGCCCTGGGTTCAATTCCTCAGCACCACATAAGCAGAAAAAGCCAGAAGTGGAGCTGTAGCTCAAGTGGCAGAGCGCTAGCCTTGAGCTGAGGAGCGGAGGGACAGTGCCCAGGCCCAGAGTTCAGGCCCCATGACCACCAAAAAAAAAAAAAAGAAAAGAAAAGAAAAGAAAGAAAGAAAGAAAAGAAAAGAATGAATGAAAGAAAAGAATTTCACAGCCTTTCCTGCCCGTCTGGCTCAAGGCTAGCACTTGAGCCACTGTGCCACTTCCGTTTTTTGTTTTTTTTTTTCTGCTTATGTGGTGCTGAGGAATCGAACCCAGGGCCTCATGCATGCAAGGCAAGCGCTCTTAGTAGCCACCTTCCCAACCCCTAAATTCTTTTATATAATTTCAACAGTGGATGTTTTTGTCTTTGAGGAAACCTAATTTGTCCATTGGGATTTTTTATAGAGTGTGGGTTTGGGTGTCATACTAAGAAATCATTTGTCTGATTCAAAGACACAAGTGCTTTATTCTAAAATTTTTCTAATTCTGTTTTAAATTTATATCCGAGCTATTTTGAATTTTAAATATTTGTATATGGTAGTTACATTTAACAATGGTTATCTAGTTCTTTTTGCTGAGAAGATACTCCTTTTCCTACTTTAATCTTTATTGAAAATAAATGATTGGGGCTGAGAATGTAGCTTAGTGGTAGAATGCTTGTCTAGCATGAATTAAGCCCTGGGTTTAATTCCTTGGTATTATATAAATCACAACAGCAACAAGAAAAAAGCCAGATGCTAGTGGCTCACACCTGTAATTCTAGCTACTCAGAAGGCTGAGATTTGAGGATTGTGGTTCAAAGCTAGTATGGGCAGGGAAGTCCATGAGATTCTTATTTCCAGTTAATCACCAGAAAACCGGAAGTGGCACTGTGACTCAAAGTGGTAGAGCACTAGCCTTGAGTGAAAAAGCTCAGGGACAGTACCCAGGCCCTGAGTTCAAGTCCCGTGACTGGAAAAAAAAAAAGACTGTGTCCAAGATTCAGGAAGACCACTATGAAAGATAATGAAAGTGTCCTCATTTGAAGTTTATGTATGAAGTCTAGTCTGTTCTATTGACCTACTTAGCTTTATCAATCCAAAAGCAGTCTTGATTACAGAAGCTTTGTAAGTCTGGAAATCAGTGTAGACCTCCAGATTTTATTTGTCAAAGTTGTTTATACATTTTGGTGTGTGTTTTTTTTTCTCCTGGCCTGTTCTGACTGTGACAGCTCCCTGTCAGTTTTACATTTAACAATAAGTTGCTTCAAGTCCTAGCCCCTCCCCCATCAGTCCACTGGCATTTGGTTGAGATCTTGTTGAATCTATAGATCAATTTGGGAAAAAGTTGATATGTTCTTCCTCTAACCCATGAGCATGCTGTCTATTTAGATCATTGTAATTTCCTTCTGACATATTTTGTAGCTCTCAGTGTATAGGTGTTTTATTCTTCATAAGATATCTCTGTAAGTATTGCATATTTGTTGATGAGAACATGAAGGGTGTTTTTAAAATGACCATTTTTAATTGTTCATTGCTAGTGCATAGCAACGGAGCTGGAACATTTTAATTCTGGATATATATATATATATATATATATATATAATTATACAATGAGAAATTTGAGTGGTTTCTAAGTATACAATTAAGTGGTATCATAAGGGTTTGTGAACATCACCACTGTCTACTTCCAAACCTTTGCCATTCCAAATAGAAACTGTGCCCTTTAAGGCCCATCTTCTCACTCTTCTTCACAGCTGCTGGTATCTATAACCTAATTTCTGTTTCTATGAATTTGCCTATCCTAAACAAGGGAGGTAGGATAATAAGTGTTTTTCCTCCTGTACCTGGTTACTTTGATTTACCATAACATTTTCAAGTTTCCTCTGTGTTGCAGCAAGTACATGAAGGTCATTGGGCCTGAGCAATATTCCACTGTGGTTGTGTAGTGTTTATCCATTCACCTGCTGACACTCACCTGAGTTCCCTCTACCTTTGGCTATAATGAACACACTGTGCAGAATATTGTCATCAAGAATCTGAGTCTCTGCTTCCAATTCTTTTAGATATATACCCAGGGATGGAACTATTAGATAAAAGCATAATTCTAAGTCTAGCACCCCCAGCTTTTTTTTTTTGTAGTACTGGGATAAGAACTCAAGGCCTTGTACTGACTCAGCAAGTGCTCTACCCCTGAGCCATATCACTGGCCCTTTTTTACACTGGTTATTTTTAAGACAGAAACTCTGTTCCTACCCAGGCATATACCTAGACTACAATCCACTTATTTGTAGACATCCCATCCTAGCTGGGATGACAGATGCCATCACTTTGCCATGAGTTTCCACTGAGATGGGTCCCACAAACTCTTCTACCCAGGCATATTAGAACCACAATCCCCCCAATCTCAGCTTTCCATACAGCTGGCATGACATATACAAGTCACAGTGACCAGCTTGCATGTGCACCCAGGTCAGCTTCAAAACTGTGATCCTTTTGATATCAGCCTCCCAAGTAGCTAAAACTACAGGCATGGTGCATTGATACAGCTTATTTTTCACTTTTATGAGGAGCCACAAATAATTTCCTACTTAGGTGCAATTTCCTTTAGCAATGTGTAAGGGCTCCTGTGTCTCCACATCCTCACAAACACTTGTTAATTCTGCATTATTAGAGCCATCCTACTGTGTGAGAGGTGGTACCCATTGGGATTTTATTCATGTTTCCCTAGTGACAAATGATTTGAGCATCCTTTCGTGTACTATTGACCATTTGTGTATCTTGGAGATATTAGTAGCTAGCACAGGGCAGTTGTGAGGATTTCACCAGTTACCATGGGTGGTAAAGCCAAATAAATGCAGAGTGCTTAGGACAGTGGCTGGCCCATAGTTACTTGTTTGGTGGTGTATTTATTATTGTATGATAGTGTTATTTGACAGCTCAAGGGGCACCTAGTGATATCAGGGTGTCACTGTGTTTCTGCGTCTGAAAGGTAGGCAGCTCCAGGTATAGGGAGATGTATGGTGGCCCGGGAAGGCTCTCTGTGGACAGGAAGGGAAGGAGGCAGAGAGGAGTGAGGATTACATCTGGGTGGGAATGGGGGCAGTCCAGGGATGGTAAAGGCATGGCTAGTGGAAATACATACACCACCACATGGAATCAGCTGATGGCAGGGCACAGTAAAAGGATCTTCAGAGCCGGACTCCAGTGGCTCACACCTGTAATCCTAGCAACTCAGGAGGCTGTGATGTGAGGATTGAGGTTCAAAGCCAGCCTGAGCAAAAAAAAAAAAGTCCCCATTGAGACTCTTATCTCTGATCAACCACTCTAAAACCGGAAGTAGCACTGTAGCTCAAGTGGTAGAGTGCTAGCCCTGAGCACAAATAGGCTCAGAGGGCCCTGAGTTCAAGCCCCACAACAGAGGGGGAAAAAAGCCTCTGGGATAAAAAGCTAAATCAGAAGGAGACTCTAGCTGAGGACCTTACCAGTGCCTGAGGCATGAATGACAAGCTTCAGCTCCTTCAAACACAGCCCATGGAAACACAGCCCACCCTTAGGACTTGGACCCATCCACAGCTGGAAGTGAGCTGTGAAGTAACTGAGTGACTTGGGAGTCACCCATCAGAGCATGGTGGCACTGGAGCTCAGAAGCAGCTTATTTGGAGATGAGGGGATGAGGCTTTGAGCTGTCTGCACCCTTGGTTTTATGCAACAGAAAGATGTAACCATCTGGGAAGTGGGTCAGAAGTCCAGGATTTCATTCTGGCTCCTCCCTTCACTTCCCATTCCAGTTATAGACAAGTCATGCTTTCTGGGGCTGCTTAACTGAGGGCCTTGGTTGATTACACACTGTTCTCCTTCTGACATTCTGTGTGCCTGTGAGCCCCTGTGTGTGGTTTGTGATTGGAAAGCAAGGATGGAGGGATGAACATAGGTCAGGCAGGGATTAGAGACCCTGGCCCTGGGTCTCTAATCTCAGCTGGGAGGGAGAGGGGAGTGATGCAGGTGACCAGAGGCTCTGCTCTGTACAGTCTTCCAAGTACAGAGACTTCTCTGCTGATAGATCTTAGCAGGGCAGGACAGGACAGGCCCACTGGACTGGGTGAAGTGAATGGGAGGGAGGCAGCAGTTAGGGCTCAGAGATCGATCAGGTGTGTGCTCCCAGTTTGCTCCCTGTGTCCTGCTCTCTGTAGCTTTGGGCAGATTCTGATCTTCTGATTTGGAGAACAAAGAAAATGCTAGGGGTCTATGTTGGGTTCTGCGTGGAAATCAGCAGATATTGGGGAGCAGCCTGCCTGAGCTTTTGCCCCAAAGGCAGATTTCTACAGGTCAGTAATGTCCACAGATGGGAGGCTACAGTCAGAATGGAGGACATACAGCTCAGGAGTAGGGGTGAGGGGAGAAGGTCCCAGGGTCTGAGGAGTCTTTGGAGAAACACACCGAATACTATGGATGGGTTTGTGTGCCTTTGGGAAGGCAGGGTGTAGTAGTACTGAAAGTGGCCACACGAGGGCGCATATGAACAGAAGCAGAGTAAATTGATGGGGTGGGAGACACTGGCCAGCTCCTAATTCTTCTTTTGCCCTGCTTTGGGTAGGAATGGGGATGAGATTAAGAAGCCAGGGGTGAGGGGGAAGAGGAGAAGAAGATGGAGACACCATGCCTCTCCTGAGCCCAATACTAGTGTGCCAAAGGCTTGGAACCTGCTGGAACAGTTTGGGGCTGTTGCTGAGTAACTGATGATCTCTAGACGCAATACATCAAGCAGCCCAGGGGATCTGACAGAGCCATCTGCTTAGATCGGGGGCTGAGCAGTCCCTAAAACCCCTTGTCTAGTGAACTATGGGAGAAGACCCCTCCCCTGCCCAGCAATTGCCTCCCGAAGGAGCTGGGAGCATCTGCCACGAGGGGCTATGGGGTAATCCGGGGGCCCCATCAATGTTGGATGAGCCTGCACAGCGTCCATGTGGCCTTGATACCATCGTCCTCGGGCTCACTTTTAGTGTAACCAGAGAGCTCAGGGACCAGCTGATCTGGGGACTTGCCCGGCGCCACCTGCAGGGGAAACAGGGGCTGAGGCGGGGAGGCCTGCGTAGGCCTCCATGCAGTGTCCTAGGTAGGGCTGGGGGCTGGCTGGACCCAGCCTTACCTGGCCAGGGGTCGATTCCAACCTGGCCTCTCCTCAGTCTCTGACTCCCCTTGCCAACTCACCTCTTGGCCACCTTGTCTTCTCCGGGTGTCGTCTGTCTGTTGGCCTGTCCTTAAGGTAGTTCAGGCTCATCCCTCTGCCTGGCTGTGGAGGGATTTCTTCTGGAGAAAGGGCAGAGAGAGAGAGAGACCCCTGACGTGGAAGGAAGGAAGGAGAGTAGCAGCCACTGCCAGATCATCCTATGACAGGTGAGTTGCATGTTCCCGACCTGAGTGCTTGTGGGACAGGTTAAGGAGGGCAGGACTGGGATCAGGCCCAGACTGGACAAGCTTGCTGGTCATCCGACTGGTTCGACTCTAGCCTCTGACCTCTATAATTTGGTGACACCTCCAATCCCTCTGCCTACCCCAACTCTTGCCCTAAATGGGCAAGGCTGATAGTCTCTGAGCACCTGGTATTTGTGGGCAATGGTCAGAGTAAAGCTTTTACTGAGGTTGTGGTCTTGATGGGCCATGTGGTTACTGGGGGCAGTTTGTTTTTATAGTCTATCAGAACACAGCCACATTTATTTGTTTAAATATTGCACGTAGTTTCTTTCACTCTATATTCGTGGACTTGAATTTGGCTTACAAGTTTGAAATGTTTACTCTCTAGCCCTTTTAAGGAAAACACTTACAACCCTAGGAATGATATCCCCAGTTCTCCTGTAATTTCTCTTCCTCTTTCCTCACAGCCCCAGGCATGATGACTTCCCCTCTCTGCGCAAGCCCCTTACACAGTCTAATGCAACCCAGGCCTGGGGATGTTACTTTAAGGACCAGTGACGTCACTTTTGGTGACTGCTCTCATGGGGAAATGGGTGGGATCACAGCACTCCAGAACCCAGCAGCACGGGGCTGAGGGAGGACCCTGGCTGAACCGAAGTTGTCCATGAGCCCTTTTCCTAGGCCATAAAAGCCAAGTTTGCTGATGGTTAGCAAATGGTTAGCAGAGTGAGATGATTAGAGGCTCCATATGTATGTCCTGGAGCGAAGCAGAGAGTTGGCCACTTTCCCTGCCCACAGCCCAGCAGCTTTCAAATCCTGGGGCACATTGTACCCTTTCCTCTGACCCACGCCTTCATAGACAAAACAAAACCCATTTCTTTGGTTCTCTTCTGCGGGATTGAGTTTTCAGGGACAGGATAGGTGCAGAAGGAAAAAACAAATCTGCCTGGAAAAAAAAGATAGATAGATAGATAGATGGATAGATAGATAGATAGATAGATAGATAGATAGATAGATAGATAGATAGATATAAAAACAACCCCACTGCATTCCAACTATGCTGTCACTAGATGGCGCTCTCAAGGCATCGGCTCCCAGCACTGGATGTTTCTGACACTTGGCCACAGATATATACAGATCCAATTGCAGTCTCAGAAGCTGCGGTCACACACGGTGAATCCCACAGGCCTGACCAGCTGTGTCTGTGACCTGAGAGCCAGCTCACAGACACCTCCAGATACCTCCAGACTCAGGGCATTTTTACCCAGGTAGAAATGAGCCATCAGGAACCAACATACAATTGTCATTTCAGGTGCTCCTGAGGGCCAGGGCTGTCTGTTCTCTGGGCCCCTTAGCCTGGCACAGGGCCTGGTAGAGGTGTTTGGTGGTGAGTGATGCATAAGAGCACACTGCCACACTGTGCACACCAGGTCTTAGTCCAAACTAGAAAGGAAACCAGGGAGAAGGAGCTGAGTTCTGAGCGCATCCTGGGGAGGGGCAGTTCAGAGGCAAGAGCAGCCTCTCCCCATCTGGCCTTTCTGGGTGTTACCAGCATGGAGAAGGGGTGTGTCTCTGGATAAAAATGAGAGATGCTGAGGGTGGGGGATCAGGAACAGCTTTCTGGCCCTTGTCTGGAACCAGAAACAAGTATGGGCTCAGGGCATTCCAGGAAGCCCTCAGTCTAACACGGACCAGACATAGGCTTGGAGAGCTGCATTTGTGGGGGTGTGAGGGGGGTCGGTGGCCACCCCTACTCCAGATAAGCTACTTTTGGCATCTAGGCAGTCAGCATAGGCCCTCCATCTAGTCTAAGGGTGGGGTTCAGGGAAGTCTGATGTCGAGCTCTGCTTCGAAACAGGATGATGGGAGGGGGCCCTGGTGCAGAGCTTCGAGAAGAAATGTAGGCCTTCCTGTCCACTGCCTCTTATCGCACTGGTAGAAACCAAGCCACTTTGTGTCATTGACTGTGACTTTAGAAGGACTGACATTCAGGTGTCATTTCTCTGCCTAGAATGGGGCCCCAGAGTAAGACTGGCATCGCTCACCAGAGTAATTACCAGTTTGGATTCGATTTCCATTCAAAACAGTAATCCCAGCCTGAGCTGGGTGTCAGATCTGAAGGTTGATTATTAGTAACATTTATCAACAGCTTCTCAGCTTCAGGCAATTACAGCTAATCTGCCATTCCTGCTCCCAGTCTTGCAAGACTGCCCGCCCCTTCCCGGCACTCTCCTCCCCCTTCCCCTTCTCCTCCCCCACCCCCTCCTCAGCAGCCAGCCCTAGCAGGGCAGGGGGTGGGAGCCACCTATGAGTCACTGTCACCCCGTGTGTAGGGGCCCATGTGCATGCTGGTACCTGTGCTTCTAGCTCAGGTTTCCATGCTGCAGTCACGAGGCATCTGCCTCTGATTCCCACAACTGCATGGATTCCTACAACGGATGGATACCAACCAACCCAGCTCTTGGCTTGTCCTGTGATTGATTTCCCACAGCAGAGCTCTTCCCCTCCCACCCCCAAGTTTCAGACATCCTTCCCTTCAAGGCCAGACAGAGCAAGACAAGAGAGCCATTGACAGTGCAAAATTAAAATGCAATCTTTTTTTTTTTTTTTTTAAGAATCCAAATCTTGGTGCCAGTGGCTCGTGCCTATAATTCTACTTACTTGGGTAGCAGAGATTGGGAGGATCCTGGTTCCTTGGTTCCATAGCCAGGCCAGGCATAAACACAAGACTCCATTTCAATCAAGAGATGGCTAAATGCAGTGGTGTACAGCGGTCATCCTAGCTATGTGGGAAGCAGAAATAAGTGGATTGCAGTCTAGATTGTCCCGGTTACCCCCGCAAGACTGTATTTGAAAAATAACAGAGAAAAGGTCTTGAGGTATGCTCCAAGCGATTAGATCACCTTCCTAGCAAGAACAATGACTTGAGCTCAAACCCCAGTACCACCAAAAAATCTTAACATGAAATAAAAATGAGCCAGCACAGTAGTTCATACCTATAATCTCAGCAAGGGGAGAGCAAAAGGATCAAGGTTCAAGTCCATTGTGTATATGAAAACATCACAATGAAGCCCCTCCCATGTACAACTAATATATGCTAATTTTAAACTTTCACAAAAAACTGGACATGGTGGTGCACACCTTTCATCCCAGCTACATGGGATGATTACGGTCCAGCTGTCATAGACATAAACACAGACCTGCAAACAAACAATCTTAAGTAAAACAGGTTGGGGATGTGACTCAGTGGTAGAGCTACTGCCTAGCAAGTGCTAGGCAGTTTACAACCCTAAACCATCCAAAAAATTGAAAAATCAAAATAGAGGCATGAATAACCATAACATCAAACTTTTAAAAAAGACAACATACAGTCCTGGACTTTAAAGACTCAGCTTCACTTGCTTCATCCCTCATGGCCCTGTTGGATTCTGCTTTGTTTACAAAACATTTTTAGCCAGGTGCCGGTGGCTCATGCCTGTAATCCTAGCTACTCAGGAGGCTGAGATCTGGGGATCGCAGTTCAAAGCCAGCCCGGGCAGGAAAGACCGTGAGACTCCTATCTCCAATAAACCACTAGAAAACCGGAAGTGGTGCTGTGGCTCAAATGGTAGAGAGCTAACCTTTAGCTGAAGAGCTGAGGGACGGTGCCCAGACTCAGAGTTCAAGCCCCACAGCCGACAAAAAAAAAAAAAAGAAGAAATATTTTAATCATGGACACATTTACATTCCTTTTTAGTGTCATATGTCTTGACCACTAAGTTTCCCGGCACATCCTGAAATTCTTCCCCTAGATGAGTAACTCATTCGGTCCCTCCTGGCCTCACTCCCTGCTGGACCATCACCTCTGCCCCTTCCAGCTCTCACATCTACTGACTTGGGTGACAGCCTCCCCTCCGAGTAGAGGCCTAGGGTGCCAGGAGACCCAGGGAAGCCACTCCGTGGCTGTCCTTGGGTGCCCATCCCCCACTCCACCCCTCCGGGCCAGCTTCAGCCTTCAGCCACCTCAGACAGGGCCTGCAGGTTGCCATGGAGACTGCCGTGGTAAGTGGCGGACAGAACATGCTGGTCTTGCTCCTGTAATCACAGCCAGCCAGGGCAGTGCAAAGGCGCACCTGACAGCACCCCTACAGCCCTCCTCTGAAAGGAAGTGAAGGCATTTCTGGGCTGTGTGGGGAAAATTACATGTGCCTGAATTCCTCCCAGGGAGAGGACAGCATGTGGCTGAAGGAAGACTGTGATGACCTGTTTGTGACAGGGAGGAGAAGCGCTGAAGTAGACATGGATGCTCGCTAACCAGCCTTCTGCAGAGGGTAGGTCTCCTGTATCCAAGGGTACCTGCGATGCCGAGCAGCGGACCCCCCTGCACAGAGAATGGGCACCCTTCACCAGGGAATTCCCTTTCTTTGTCATCCTCCAGGCCATGCTCGGCTTGCCTAAGGGTCAAACCTTTCAGAAAGATCCATGTTGAAGGGTCAACAAGATGCCATATTGTTTCCAGGCCTTGAGGCACTGTCATATGGCTGTCTGGGCCGAAGTCACTGGACCACTCAATGTCAGGATGCCTATCGCATGGTGAAGGGGAGGCAGGAAGGATCTGGGGTTAATGTGCTTCAGAAGAAGCACTGTTGTCACGCCTTTATACTCCATGGTCCACAGAGCTAGCCCTCACTTGCCTGGCAGTAGTAGATTGCCCTGTCCCTTCATGGCATTCTGCCACATACTGATCCAGACTGCCTTCCCTCTCTGAGCCTCCGCTTCCTCGTCTGGGAATCATCATTTCTAGGACTCTCCCCAGAAGCCTGTGCTCCCTGTCAAAGGAGCATGACTAGAAAGTCTACTCTGGTGCCGTTGGAGGATGGATTTGAGAGGCGCAAGTTGGGGGTAGACGCCAACCATCCCAGTGTCCACATTCACACAACAGACTGGGAGGCCCTAACTCAAAAAGGTTTTGGAGAAAGGGGGTGTGGGTAGAGCTTGAGAGATGCTCCATTGAGACCATCAGCACTGGTCCATGGTGCGTGCATTGGCAGGGAGAGGTGGACAGGGCACTGGGAACTCTGATGGTCCCTTAGTGGAGCTGGTGTCAATCACAGAGACAGAAGTTATAAAGGCATGGCCAGGCACATAGGAATCTATCACTGCGCTATTTCTAATGATGTGTTGTGTGGCAGCCAGGACGCTGTTGGGTCCAGAGAGCAGACAGAGAAGAAAGCTTAGAATTAAGGAGAGGACCGGGCCCTCCACACAGACTCAGATATTCTGTGGGGGAGCGGAAGTTCTTTGAGAAGAAGAAATCATCTAGGGACGCTTTAGGTGGATTGAGGGGACCAGGGACTAAAGATGCAGAAAAGAACATCCAAATCCCCACCTTGGCCTCTGAGAGGCAGTGTGTGGACCCCTAGCCCAAACCCTGGCACAGAGCAGACCACAGAGTACAACAGTGAATATGTCCTCTGTTGTGGTTCTCCCAGATTGGGCCTTGGTCCCCAGTGCTCTGCCAGTGTTACCATAGTAACCTACAAAAGCGGGGACACATGGTCTCTGTTGCCATGGAAACCAGAAGTTGGCCTTCCCTGTGGGGCATGGCCTGATGAGACCTGGGGTATGTGGTCCTGAAGGGTTTGGGATTGCCATGTCCCAGTGAATCAGTGGGGGCAGTTGTTACTCTGGCTGCTACCTCAACAATGAAGAGAGAGATACCCAAGTGGGTTTGTCTGAGCTTCAGTCCTGAGCTGAATCCGGGGATTTCAGCAGGCTCCAAGTGTCCATGCGCAGCCTGAAGCAGGACTGTTCCCAAACTCATTCCCAGCCTCTGGCCACCATGGGGGCCAGGGCACCCTTGCCTTCTTTCTGGGTTTGCACTCTTTTGCCGAGACAGAGATTTTGTTCCCAGGAGGCACTCTCTGGCCCATGGGATCTCGGCATTCAAAGCAGCACAGGAAACCTGGGCCCCTGAAACGGGGCCATGGAAGAGATCGGTAAGCACTTCACAACCTTACCTGTAGGCTACAGATCCCACCCGGGGTCAGCCCCAACCACCCGCCTCCCAGCCACACCCTAGGCAGGAAGGCCTCCTTGTCCCTTAATGCCATCCCTCCCTTCCCCATGAGGCCTCTCAGCCCTTCCTTCCCTTCAAGGCCTGGAGGTTCTAGACAGGTCACCAGGGAAGCTGAGTTACCCTCAGGATCTTGGGGGATTCTCTACCACTGGAGTGAAGGCTTCTTGCATGGTCTTCTGGTTGCCTCTTCTGGCTCCTCCCTCTGCCGCCCCCCCCCCTCCGCCCCGCTCCTCTTATTCTGGCCTCCCTGCTGGGCCCATGGAGTGCCCAATAGCAGGCCTTCTACCTTGTCCATCACTCAACTCATCCCCCAAGGCCAGGGCACTGCAACCCCGAGTGACGAGGGTCTGACCAGGCTGCAGGGGGAGCGGTGAGGTATGACAGCCAGGGTGTGGAGAGTCACCCCTTCTTTTCCTTCTCAGGCGATCATCCAGGAGGAAGTACTGGAAGGAAGGAAGGGAGATCGCTGGGTGAGCTGGCTGGGAAGGAGGGAGTGCTGTCCCTGGGGAAGGCCACCCACAGGAGACGGTGTGGGGAGGGCATGGGTGACCCCGTGGCCAGGGATCGAGCCCATGTATGCTGAGTGTGTGGCATGGGGTGTAGGGAAAGGTGTGCCTATTAGGCAAAGTCTTTGCCTTGCTGTGGGGGGGCCCAGCTGCTGTCAGATGGTTGGAGGCCCAGAGACCCAGGCTATGATCACCATGCCTGACCTGGAGCCTTCAACCAAGACCAGGGAGATGGTATCTTCTACCTGTGGTCAGCCTGGGGCCTGGGACCATGTAAAGGGATCATGGTACCCCAGCCCACCAGCCTTCATTATCCAAAAACCCAGACTCTGCCCCAAGCTGGCCTCTCCACATTTATCTTCTATCATCGGGAGCCCAGGACCTCAGATGTGCCTTACGGATATTGAGGACCCTAGGGTGTATTTCTTGGCCCAGGAGCATGGTCAGAAATAGCTTTCCTGTGAAGGAGGGGCAAGATGAGGCAGGTGATTCCCTTTCTAGATACAAAATGGCTGCTAAGGGTACCCAGCACTTGGGGAATCTGTCTGCCCATCCATGGGAGCGGACTAGAGAACTGGCATGGGGGGGGGGTGAAGGGTACATCCAGAGCTCTGGTTTACCTTCATGTGGATGCTGGTCCTAGAATGCTGATGGGATTTGTGCCAATGGTGCCCTAAAAGGGGAGACGCATAGGTCTCAGATGTAGCCCATAGCAAACACACCCTCTGCCCCACCCCCATTTCTCTCCTTTTTTGTACACAGCCTCAGACCAGGTTAACTTTTTAGCCTCTAAAGAAAGGCTCACAAAAATCTCAAGACAGGGCACGGGGCCGATCACCGGAACGTAGTGCAGAGGTTCCCGGGAAGGGGAGGAGAGTGAGGGCGTGAGTCGTATATCCCAGAGGGATGACTCTGCTGTGATGATTCTAATGAGACCTGAAGACTTCAGCCCTCTTGTCTTGCACCGCGGGTGCGTTTGGAATGATGTGAGCTGATGTGAGCTTGCTTTCCTGCATCCACACCCCTCAGACTGCCAAGGCTGCAAGCGTCTTTGAGATCCTGCATCCAACCCCTGATTTAACAGGCCAAACTGGGGCTTCTGGGCAAGGTCACACTGCAAATTCATGGTAGTCAGAGCTAGGACTCAGGCCACCTGCTTGGGGGTCTTTCCATGCAGTGAGAGAGCCAGCCTCGCGGTGTGGGAGACACGAGGCTTTCTGTGAGTGGTCTTATCTTTGACCTTGCCTGAGCAAGGTCAAAGTGGAGAGCCTGAGCATAAAGTGGGCTGTAATATCTATCCGTGGCTGTCTGTGCTGACAGCAATTCCTGACCATAAGGAGTTTCTGAGCTGGCTTGTTTCTAGAATGTACTACCTCTCTACTCAGGGCTCCCAACACCCCTGGCTTGTCCAAAGTCAAAGATTCTCCTAGCATCCTTTCATATCAGCCAAACTGCATAATCCAAGATTGTGCTAACAAGCATGGTATTTCACCAGCAACAACCAATCCTGTACAGGCCCACAGGGCTGTGCATAGACAAGGGGGTGAGGAGCCAGATTGTAACAGGGTTGATGGCTGAGTTTGACAGGTTGCAGACAGTCATAACTGATGGCCACGTTAGGCAGTCCAGCCAGCGAGGGATACTGACAAGCAAGAGAAGCCTGGCTCAGTGTTTGATCCTAGGTTTTACCACTTGGATCTGCTGTGTCTGTGTGGCTAGGGCCCGCCCACCCTAGCCTCTTGCATTTCCTGTTTCCCTCAACTTGCTGAGTGTCAAGTCCATGTCCTCTATCTATCTATCTATAACTGGCACATTGTCATCACTCGAAACTTCTCCACCTCTGACATCTTCATTATTCCGTGCTTCCTGTGAATGCTAGTCCCACGCCACCCCCCTCCCCATCCACAGGGTGACAGTTTAGAGACCTTCAGGCTCCTAACTCCTCACTGGGAGTCACCTCTCATCTCTGTCCTATCCGCACCCTGGAACCGGCAGCAGCTCACCACAGGCCCCCGGCCCCGCAGGCTCCCCCCACAACCTTAGCACATGCTCTCTGCCTGCTTCTCATCCTGGTTTGGAGATGTCCATTCGCAAAGGGATCCTCACACATTAGTACACACTCATGGTCCACACCTGCAGTGAGCCCACAGCAGCCCTGCTGCCTAGACCTGCGCCTGTCCCTCCACGGAGCCCTCCAATCTGCACCCCACAACCCCCCAATTCATTCTCAGTACTCAACCTGGACTCTGGCTTCATCCAGAGGAAAGTTCTTTAGCCTTCCTGTCCTGAGCCTAGTCTTACATCTGTGTCCATCTGTGCCTCTAGCCCCTCCATGCTGAGATGTTGTAGGTGTCATCCTGCCAGTTAGTTCCCCACCAGAGGTTAAGAAAGCCCCTCACACCCCTGGCTGCCCAGTCCCTGGCTGTGTTGCTTACTTCTTCTTTCCAATGTTTCTCCCTGACCCCTCCCTTCTGGCACCTTCCTCTGGAACCTAGTTAAAATACATGCCAAATGCCTCAACTTTACAACCTCCTCTTTCCTCCTACCTGCTACTGAAATCAAAGCAGGGCTTGGCCTTTCCTCTACCTCACCTGCTGAGATCTCAGCAGCTCCAGCCTGACTTCTGACCCTCACCAACCATGTCACCCATGCACCGCAAGCCCAGCCAAAGCCTCCTGCTCTCTCCTCGTGAGTCCTCTCTCATCTATTCTGATTCTCCCTTGCCCTGCTTCTTCAGGATGTCATTGATGACCACAGTTACCAGTAAGCCAAAGACTAGAGCTACTCACTGGATGCTTCTCCTTAGTTTACTTTTGTTTCTTTCTTTGTCTTTTTTCCTCACTTCAATTAGTTCTTGTTTCCTGTGGGTTGACATTGTCTTCCTAGGCACACACACTTTTACGATTGTTGTGTGGTTCCAAGCTCATCATTGCAGCAATATGTAGGACCTCAAAATGTGCTCTTTGCCAGGCACCTGTGGCTCACACCTGTAATCCTAGCTACTCAGGAGGCTGAGATCTTAAGATCACTGTTCAAAGCCAGCCCGAGGAGGAAGTCTGTGAGACTCTAATCTCCTAACCAAATCTCTAACCAAAGAAGAAAAAAAGCCAGAAGTAAAGCTGTGGCTCAGGTGGTACAGTGCTATTCTTGAGCAATAAAAGCTCAGAGACAGTACCCAGGCCCTGAGTTCAAGCCCCAGTACAGGCATACACACACAAAAAAATGTCCTTCTCATTCCTGGTATTATTTCTTTATTTGAGGTCCACTTGATCTAATATTAATGTACTCATTTTGTTTTTCTGTTTTTTAGTGTCAGCATGGCATATCTTTCTCTATGATTTCACTTTTTTGTGTGTGCTGGTACCAGGGCTTAATAGAACTCAGAGCCTTGTTATTCTCATTGGGCTTTAATTGCTCAGCAAGTCCTCTACCACTTGAGCCAGGCCTCCAGCCCTGCTTTCTTGCTGGGTAATTGGAAATGTAAAAATCTCACAATGACATTTCTGCCCAGGCTGGCTTTCAACTGAGATCTGTGGATCTTACCTCCTGAGTAGCTAGGATTACAGGTATGAGCTACAGTAGGCTCATGCTCCATATTTTTTACTTTTAACCTCATTGTCTTTATATTTGAAATGGTTTTCTTTTAGACAACATATAAATATGCCATTTTATTCAATCTGATAAATTTGGCTATTCTTTAGAGTGTTTCAAGTATTTACATTTACTGTTGTTAGTAATATGGTTAAGTTTGAGTTTAAATCTACACCTGGCTACTAGTATTTTATTTGTCCCATCTACCTTTTGTTCTTTTTCATCCCATTTTTCTTGCTTTCTTTGGAACTAGGCTTTTTATGATTCAATTTTGTCTTTCATTTTTATTAATTGTAACCTTTCTAATTTGCATTTCTGTTTGTTTTGGTGATTGCTTTCAACTTTACAATTTATATCTTCAATTTCCAAAGTCTGCCTTCAAATATTATCATAAATATTCTAAGAAACTTATAGTAGTATAATTCCATTTACCACTGAGCTATTATTTTGCATTTTGATTCCATCTATACACCAACAGTACGATGTTATTTTTTTGCCTTAGTCAATAACTGTTTTTAGACAATCATGCTTTAGCTACAACTCATTTATATGTACCATTCAACAGTTTCCCATCACTACAATCATTTCATTACCTCCCACATACCCTAAAAACCCATGCATAGTTGCAAGTTTCTCTTTTTCCTGCCAATTTCGACTTAGTGAATTGCTTGTCTACTTTCTGTCTTTGTAGATTTGCTTATTGTAAACAGTTTATATAATGTGTGGTATCTTGTGACTTTTTTTAAAGATAGTATCAGTGAGGCCCAAGCTAGCCTCAAACTTGCTCTTCTCCAGCCTTAGCCTACTGGGATTTCAGGCATGCAGAACCACACACAACATATTTTCTTCCCCTGCTTTAATGTTTTAAGGTTCACCCATATTGTTACAGGCATCAATACTTTATTTCTTTGTTACTGAACAATACCATATTGTCTAAATGAAACCTACATTGATTTTTCATACTAGCTGTTTTAAATAATGTTGCTGTGCTGAAGTTTTTGCACAGGTATGTGCTTTCCTTTCTCTTGAGTATATGCCTTGGATCTATGCTCATCTTTCTGAATAAGTGCCAGACTGTTTTCCAAAATGGTGACACCATTCTGTGTTGCTAATAGCAGAATTGTGAAGGCTTTAGTTTTTTCATACCTTTGCCAACATATGTAATTATGTAGAGTTTTAATTGTAGGCATCCTAATGAGTATGAAGTGATATTTCATTATGGTTCTGGCTTATACTAGTGGCTAATTACTACTCTAAAGGCTGATAAGGACCAGTGATATGAGTAGAGGCCATTTGTATATCTTCTTTGGGATAAAATCTATTCAAGTCTTCTGTCCATTTTTAATTGGGTTTTGTCTTTTAATTGAATCATAAATATTCTTTATTGTAGACAGAACTTTATCCAATATACAGCATGCAAATGTTTTGTCCCACTCTTTAGCATTGCCTTCATTTTCTTTTCTTTTTTCTTTTTTTGTTGGTCGTGGGGCTTGTACTCTGGGCCTGGGCGCTGTCCCTGAGCTCTTCAGCTCAAGGCTAGCACTCTACTGCTTGAGCCACAGCACTACTTCCAGTTTTCATGGTCTTTTCCTGCCTGGGCTGGCTTTGAACCGAGATCCTCAGATCGCAGCCTCCTGAGTAGCTAGGATTACAGGCGTGAGCCACCAGCGCCCCAGCGTGTCTTCATTTTCTTGACAGTGCCCTTTGCAATGTAGAAGTCTTCAATGTTGATGAGGTCTACTTTATTATTTCTTTTGTTACATGTGTTTTGGGTGTCATATAGAACCACCATTGTCCATTGAAGCCCACAAAAGTGTGTACCCATATTTTTCTTCTAAGACATCTATAGTTTTAGCTTTTACATTCGGATTTGGTCTCTGATTCATTTTGAGTTAATTTGTGAGGAAGGGGTCATGCTAGTCATCTTTTCATCACAATAATGAAATACCTGAGGTAACTGAATTAGAGAAAACTGTTAATTTTGGATTGCAGTTTTGGAGGTTCTAGTCTATATTCGGGTGGACCTATTGCTTTGAGTCTCTGATGGTAGGCCAGAAAGCAATGGTGTTTTATTCAACTATGAGCCAACTATAAGCCAAGAAACAGGAGACAGAAATCCCACAAGGATGTGTCCGTATGAGCTAAGGACCTACCACCATGAGGCCTTCTCCTCCTGTAGGTCAGTAACAACTCCTAATAGTGCCACCCGGGGATCAAGTCTAACAGTGGATTTTGTGGGCTAATAAGTTCAGCATCCAAACTCAAGCAATATATAGCTGTTATTTTCATGTATACATTCCATTGTTTCAGCACCATTTGTTCAAAAAGAATATTTCTTCTTCCATTAGATGATCTCTACGTCCTGTTGAAAGTCAGTGAATGAAAGTGAATTTATTTCTAAGTCCTCAATTACATTGCTTGACCCTTGTACCTGTCTTTACAACACCTTACTATCTTGGTCTTGTAGTACTGGGGCTTGAACTCAAGGTCTGGGTACTGTCCCTCAGCTTTTTTCACTCAAGGCTGGCACTCTACCACTTGAGACAACTCCGCTTTGGCTTTTTGGAGATAAAAGTTTCACAGACTTTCCCTCCTATGCTGATTTCTAGTTATGAGCCTACCTCAGCCTTCTGATTAGCTAGGATTACAGGCATAATGGTTTGTAAATTTTGAAATTAGAAATCAGAATTGGTTCAAGATTGGCTATTCTAAGCCCCTTGATTTTTTTTTCCCTAATGATTTTTAGGATCCAGTTGTCAGTTTCTGCAAAGAAGCTAGCTGGTATGCTAATGGGGATTGCAGTGAACCTGTAGATAAATTTAGAAAACAATTTATCATTACAATATTTAGTCATCCAATTCATAACGCAGGATGCCTATGACTTATGTGATGCTTTAAAAAAGTAGTTTGTAGTTTCCAATGTACAATCTGTACTTTTAAACATTTAGTCCCCAGTATTTTGGTTTTTTTGGCAACACTTGGATTTGAATTTGGGGACTCGCATTTTCTAGGATGACACTCTACCACTTGAGTCATTCTGCTAGGCCTTTTATTGCTGGTTGTTTTTTTATTTTAATGTATTTAAATTGTTACAATAAAGGTGATATGCAGAGGGGTTACAGTTTCATCTGTCAAGTAATAAGAACATTTCTTTTTGGACAGTGTCAGCCCTTCCCTCCCTGTCTTCAAATTTTTCCTTCCTATTCCCTCCCCCAAGTTGTATAGTTTATTTTCCACCTACTGTCTAGTGAATACCACTGCTGCATCTGTTCACCCTTTTTTTTGCTGTTTTTTTAATTTTTATTTATTATTATTTTATTTATTTATTATTATTATTTTTTACCAGACCTGGGACTTGAACTCAGGGCTTGGGCACCATCCCCTGAACTTCTTTTGCTCAAGGCTAGCACTCTACTACTTGAGCCACAGCACCGCTTCTGAATTTTTCTATTCATGTGGTACTAAGGAATTGAACCTAGGGCTTTATGCATGCCAGGCAAGCACTATACCACTGAGCCACCTTCCCAGCCCCTTGCCGGTGATTTTTGAAACAGGGTTTCACAAGCTTTTCTGCCTGACTTACCTTGAGTTTTGGTCCCCTTACTCTCAGTCTCCTGACCAGCTAAGACTACAGGCCCACAGTATTCGCCCTTCCCCACCCAATACTCTGTGAAGTTGAATTATTTTCTGATTTTGCTTTTGGAAAGTGTTTAGGAGCATGACTGATTTTTTTTAAATTTTATTTTATTTTATTTGAGAACATACTGTACAGAGGGGTTACAATTACATGGGCAGGATAATGCATACATTTCTTACCAAGCATTGCAGCCTCCTCCTTTGTTTACCCTTCACCTCCCTTCCCAGCCTCCCCCCTCCCCCCCACCCAATCATACCCCCCTCCCCCCCCACACCGACATTGTAAAGCTGGTTTTGATATGACATTTTGTACTTCTCATTGTTGCAACAGGTCCACCTGAATCCTTAAACGACTTGTTTGTCCCCATCTCCTCCACATGTTATACTGACATCAAATATAGCGAAAGCGGGGGTTACACTGTGGGGGAGGGACATACAAAGCAACAAAGAAATAATCTTATAAATGCGTTAGAAACACAAGGACCATGACTGATTTTATATGTTGATCTTGTATCTTGCAATCGTATGGAATTTGATCATTAGTTCTATAGACTTAGGAAAGATATTTGATTTTCTTAGATGTCACACATGACTTTACATTTTCCTCTCTAATCTGGATGGCACTTATTTCATTTTCTTGCCTAATCATCTTGACTAGAACTTCCAGTATAATAGATTTATCTTGATTTTAAGGAGAAATTCATTTGGTCTTTTCACCTTTAATATGTTAGTTGTGTATTTTCATACATTCTCAGAGGAAATCCTTTTCCATTCCGTTGCCCGGGCTGGCTTTGAACCGCGATCCTCAGATCTCCTGAGTAGCTAGGATTACAGGCGTGAGCCACCAGCGCCCGGCTACAATAACAATTTTTAAAGGAAAAACATCTTTTACTTTCTAGAAAGCTAAAGTGAAATTTTGGCTTATCATTTCCTTTGAGATTCCATAGTTCTTAAAGTTTATTGGTGTATTCCATTGCATTTACATGAATTAAGAAATTAGGGTAAAGATAATAAGGTGGCAACACATACATAATAATACTTTGCCTACAAAGATCTAAGTATAGGAATTAAAGCCAATGGAGATGAACCAATGAAAAGTTCTGCCACCTCCTCAATCTTTTTATCCCTATGGAATTCCAGTCACATGTGTAGAGTGCTTCATACTGCTGAACAATTCACTGAGGCTTTGGATTCTCTTTGTTTGGTGTTTTTTTCTGCCCCCCCTCTATATATAAACACACATATATCAATATTTTCTTCTTTATGTTAGTGTTTTATAATATATACTCCAAAATAATATTCATATTCTCTTTTACGTAATATATATTATATACATATAAATATACATATATACATACATATGTATTACACACACACATACACACACACAGAGAAGGAGAGACAGAGATACCTCTTATATATTCAGGCTGGCTTCAGCTTCCTAAAACCTGGGATTAGAGGTAGACACTACTTTGTCTAGTCTTATTTTGGAATATTTCTGTCTATGGCTTTAAAATTCACTAATCTTCTCTTTGTACAATCTAATTTCATCCCCTGTATTTGGTTTTGTTACAGGTATTTTGCTTTCCTTCTCTAAGTTTGATTTAGGCCTTAAGTATCCCTGCCCTTTCTCTCCTCATCATATTCATATTTTCCTCTACTTTGCTTTAGTTAAGTAAATTCACAGTAGGTCTTTAATTTTTTCTCTGATTCTTTCATTGGCATCATTGGTAGGTGTGTTTCTACTTGTACTTTTTTTTTTTTTACCACAACACAACAAAATGTGTGAGTTTTTTTATACCACCAACTTGACAGCTCTAGAAATGCCCGGGGGGCAAGTGGGCATTCCACACTTCAATTCAGTCCTAATGATCCCTGGAGCTAGTTCAGACCCAACAACTTGTTAAGGGCTCAGGTCCCAGATACGAGTGGCCATAAAATGGGCATTCTCAAAAACCCCTGGCAATTTTCTAGAATGGATCAGGGAGCCCAGGAAAGCTACTTTACTATTACTGGTTTGTTATATAAGATACATCATAGGAATAGCCAACTGGCAGAGGTATAGAGCAAGGTATGGAGGTGGGAGGAGTTTCCATGCCCTCTCCAGGTGTGCCACTTTTCCAGATGTGTTCAGCTACCCCAAAGCCGTCCAACCTCTGCTGATGAGGGATTTGTATGGAGCTTCTACGTGGTCATGATTGTGATTGACTCACTGGCCATTGGCCATTGACCTCAGTCTCCAGCCTCCTTACTCTCCTCCTCAACAGTCTGGGGGTGGGACTATAATCCAGTCCTCTAATCACAATTGGTTCCTTCAGCAACCATCCCCCATCCTGAAGCCACTCAGGATCCACCAAGCATCTGGGTTTATATTAGTATAAGCCCAGATATGGTTGAAAGGGATTTGTTATGAATAAAAGAAAGACACTCCTATCAGGTAATTCCAAGGGTTTTAAAGCTGTGTCAGGAACTGGAGACAAAGGTTAAATAAGTATTTCTTACTATATCACACTAGGAACAGATTATAGTTCCTATTTTCCTTATTTTTTTGCACACTTAGTAATTTCTTTTTTTTTGGTGGGGGGCAGGGGTTACTGGGATTTGAACTTGGGTCCTTGTGCTTGTTAAGCAGAGCTATACTTTGAGCCACACATGCCCACCCTTTTAGTTATTTTTTAGATAAGGCTTTGGAATTTGCTTGGGCCAGACCATGATTCTCCCATCTTAGTACTGCCACATTGCTGAGAGGACCTGTGACTACACTAAGCTTACTGGTTGAAATGAGGGTCTCGCTAACATTTTGTATGGGTAGCATTGAATTCTGATCATCCAGATGTCTGCTTTCTGAGCAGCTAGAATGACATATGTGAGCCACTATGCCTGGCTCTCCCTAGTGATTTTTATGATTAGATACTGGATATTGTTAATTTCATATTTTTGGAGTGCTGGGCTTGGTCTCATCCCTTTGAACAGTATTGAGCTTTGTTCTGGGACACTTGTTAGAAGTCCTTTGTAACTAGCTTGGTTTTTCTCTGAGCTGTGTTAGGGCAGAACCAGAGCAGCATTTAGGCCTAGGACTAATTGGTCCTACTTATTAAAGCACTGCTCTTCTGAGGACTCTGCCTGGTGTCTGAGAGGGAGTTGAGAGGCCTTTCTCTTCTGCTAGGAACACACAGACTATTTCCAGCTTTCTATGACTTCCTACAATTGCTGTGTCTACTCTGCTGGCTGATGGTTCGTTCCCCAGACTTGATTGCTTTTCCTCCCACACAGGTTAGTATTAAGTGACTTGAGGGAAGCACTGTGTGGGTCTCTGAAGTACATCTGTGTGCTCTGTCTCTCACTAACACGTAGGCCTCTCTAGCTCTTGCCTCCCTGTGGTCCATTCCTCTTCCTCAGTATTTTACCGATCAGATTCCAGCAGTCTTAATCTCCTAGAACTCCAATGTCTTATCAGCTCAATGTGACCATAAGGCTCTGAGTTTTTGCTCCAATAACTGTAGCCTGGAAACATTCCCAGTGGTGATTTGGGTCACTGGTGTGGCTCACCTTGACTGCCTCCTTCCCTTGGAGAGTATTGTTCCACACTTCTTTTGCATGGTATTTAAAATGTGTTATTTCACCTGTTTCTGTTTTGTTTTGTTTTATTTTTTTGGTCAGTTGTAGGGCCTGAACTCTGGGCCTGGGCTCTTCAGCTCAAGGCTAGTGCTCTACCACTTGCGCCACAGTGCTATTTCTGGCCTTTTCTATTTATGTGGTGCTGAGGAATCAAACCCAGGGCCTCATGCATGCGAGGCAAGCACTCTATTACTGCGCCACCTTCCCAGCCCCTATTTTACCTGGTTTAAAATTTAAATTCAAATTTAAGTAGTAGGGCACACTGGTGGCTCATGCCTATATAACCCTAGCTACTCTGGATTATGAGATATAAGAATCACTTTTGGAAGCCTGCCAGGCAAATTGAGAGACTCTTATCTCCAGCCAGTAAAACTTCAGAAGCAGAAGTATGGCTCAAGAAATGGAGGGTTGGGAAGGTAGCTCAGTGGTAGAGTGCTTGCCTTGCATGCATGAGACCCTGGGTTGGATTTCTTAACATCACATAAGTAGGAAAAATAAAAAAGAAATGGAGCACCAGCTGTGAACAAAAAAGCTGAAAGCATGAGGCCCTGAGGTCAAGCTCCAGTGCTGGTGCACATGAGAGTTCACATGCATGTACACACACACACACACACACACACACACACACACACACACACACACACACACACACACACACACACACATTGACCCACTGACTGATTGCTGATGGTGCTGCGTTAGATCTTAGGACCTTATGTTTGCCTAAGAAGCATTCTACCAATTGCGCAATGACTTACCCCGCTTTTTTTTGTCTTTAGCTATTTTTCAGATAAGGTCTCATTTCATGCTATTGCCCAGGGCTGACCTGTAATGCAATCCTCCTGCTCTAATACCTGCATGGCTGGGATAACAGGTCCATGCTACCAACTTGTTTACTGAAATGGCATCTTGCTAACTTTTTCTTAGGCTGGTCTCAAACTTTGATCTTCTTGACTCCAGCCTCCCAAGTAACTCAGATTGACTATAAGTGTGAGCCACCATGCCTAGCCTTGGTTTTGAAATATTAAAAAAGGAAGATAAATCTAATTCCTGATCCTCCATTGTGGCTAAAAGCAGAAGTGCCCTTAGTTTTAAGGTCACAGATATAACTACTTAGCCTGCATGAGCCTCCATTTCCCACTGGATGTTACCCAGGCTCCTCAACTCACTGAGCCCAGACCAACAGCTCCACCCTTTAATCTGTTCCTAATCTTCTAGTTCTTGCATTTGGGAACAATCCAACCCCAGATATTAAAGCCACAAATGACCTTTCTCACCTATCCCTGATATCTAAATTAAATCTTTCTTAGCTTTATATTCCTGGTGATTCTTCCATTTGTACCTATCTTTCTCCCCCCCCCCCACACACACACTCCTTTTCCTCCTCCCTTTCTTCCTCTGGCCCCCAGATCACGTTCCCCACCCACCATCTCCCACACTGTTATCAGTCTAAGTTATTACCTCGCTGCTGACAACTGTCTCTTTGCCTCCAGGCCTGTCTTACTCCCATCCATTGGTCACACTGAAGTCAGAGTCATTTTTCCAAAGCATTCCACCTGCTATTTAACATTTCTCAAAGGTTTCTGAAAGCCTGAGTATAGAGCTTCAGCATTCTTCATAGAGACAAAGGCTCTTTATTATTTGGCTCCTGGTTTGCTCTTCAGTATCCTCTCCTGCCCTCTCTCCATTACAAACTGCCCTGGCCCCCCAAATTCACATGCTCGTTTTACATTTCTAGATTTCGCCTATGTGTTACCTTCCATACATAGGGCCCTTCCCTGGTTTTACCTGGTAAACTGCTCATCAGCCTTGAGGACTAGGTATTACCTCCTCCAGGAAGACCACTTGGATATTCTCTATCACGTGCAATCTCCACACATTTACTACTGTGATGATGGATTAGACCTAGGTCAATCGACTGTGACCTGTCTTGCTGTGCTATGTATACTCAGTGGAGGGCTGTGCACAGAGAAGGCACTCAGTGTAAGTGCTCTGACAAGATGAAGACATGCCTGGTAGAATCAAGGAGACCCAAGGTGATTGCCCTCCAGTGGGCCAGGTGTCCCTAGATCTAGCAGACCCCTAGCTGAAAGGCTTAGTACACAGGACCTTCCTCTCAGAGCTGAGCAGTTGTGGACAGGATGATTTATGTTGCCTTCCTGCTCTTCTGCACAGAAGTTACACTCACATGATCCTCACCTACGTGGTTTCTTTATCTTCTACTTCAGAGGGAATCGGTCAGGCCTGCCAAGAACCTGACCTCCGGGAAGTCCTTAGCCTTTGGATTTCTCTGCAGAACTTTCCTCCTGCATGTGGGTCAGACACCACCACAAAGAGCCTTGCATGTCACAGGTCATGCTTGCTGCAATGAGATTTACAATAGGATCTCATGGAGGGCTTTCATAATGGGCTGTGCTGCCCTTCAATGTACTAGGAAAGGTCCCATTCACTCATCCATTTAAGAAGTTATTTCTATGTAGTCATTCAGTTAGAAGCTGCATAAAGGCTATGGCAGTCTTTTTCATTCATCTGTTCTCAGCCTGCAGAGAACGTAAAAATAAGCACTCAATAATTAATTGTTGGGTGAATAATACTAGGTAATGCTTTTGGAAGATGCCAATATACCACACGGGTTTCTAAGCACATATTAACTCAATAGCCAGGATAGAGAGAGGAACTAGAACCATCCTCATTTTGCCGACAGAGAAACTGAGTCACAGAGTGGTTAAGCGAGATACTTGTCACATCATTAATAAGTGATGAATGAGCTTTCAAAGACTTGTACCCAATAGCATTTGAATAAATGTATGAACAAATGCATACGTGAATGGATGTTGTGATTCATAATGTCAACAATAAATAGTGGGGACCAAATGGTTAAAAGTGCGATTCCTAACACAAATAGTGTATCATAAGGTATTCCATAATTGGAATTGTTTGTAGTTCATATAGTCCTATGATATATATTTATGCACAATACTAAGTATGATATTCAATTAAATGTAATAATATTTACATATAGTTTAAACAAAGTGTTATTACTGCATTCCAAGCTATATGTCAAAGGTTTTAGACATTATCTTATTTAAGATTCATAATGTTGTAGAATAGGTGTTAGGATCTCTGTAAATTCTTGTAGTGTAGGGTGAGGGTCAGAGAAGTTAACCTTAAGATCAAAGCTTATTACAGAGAAGAATTCAAACCCAAGTCTACTGAACTCCCTCTCTCTCTGATCTCTTAGGTTCTTGGCCAGCCACTCATGAAGCATGGACTGTCTGTCTTTGACTCTTCAAGATGTTGTTTTCCTAGGAAACTGCCTGTCCCCAGGGCAGCTTCATTTCACAGCCCTACCGAAAGGGGACTTTCAGTTCCTTGGGCAAGCTTCCCAGCTCTTGTCTTGTAGGGAGGGCTGAAGCTGTGACATCTTAGACCCTGTGGTGTATGGTCCTGGCATTTTAGACCTTGAGGGATGCCATATTGGAGCCCAGTCACTAGGAGTGAGTGCACACATATATGCATTTCTGAAGGGCATATACTAGGCGTGGGATTGCCAAGGCTTATATTCAGCTCTGGTAAATGCTGACCAACACTTTCCAGTATGAATCTGCCAGGACTTTCTCCCAGTGCTGTGAGTCCTGGCTACTGTATATCTCCACCAAGATGTGCTGGCTTTGGCTTTTATTTGGGCCATCTTGCTGAGTGTGTCATAGGTAGTATTGTGGTTTTATTTTGCACTTCCCTAGAGAATAGTGAAAGAGAGCATTTTCCCCCGCATTCACATGTTTCTTTTTCGACTGAAATCTATGTGCCTGCTCCTGGTAACCCTTAGTTCATTCAAAAGAAAATTGAAAGCTGTTATCTAAGTCATTCTAGTTAAGAACACAGTTTTTTATTTTCCCCTTCAGGGAAAGTCGATCCTTTTTAAAATAACTTGTGTCTAACTAGAAGACCTTCAAGGAAATGTACATTTGGCTGCTGTTTCCTTTTGTGGTTCTCTCTTTCCTAATCATTTTTTACTCTTTCCACAGACAGCATTTGTATCACTGTTGGGAGGCACTTTTAAAAGACATAACTACATACTGTCCTATAACAGCCATTTTGACAAAGGAACAGCTTACACGAAGGGCTAGGAAGGAAGTCTGCTGATGTCCAGGGCTGGGGCTGCTCTGGGGACTGGGAGTTGTGAGAACTGCAGAACAGATTTTACAGGGAAGGTTGTTTGGATTTGTTTCATGTTGGGTTTTGTTACTGAAGAAAATGATTAGTTGAAAAAATGGATTTAAATTCTTAAGTACTATTTTGTAGAAACTATGGCTGCTATCTATCAGCCTAAGTGACTAAGTTTGTTCTCATGTGGTGATCATATACATTTGTGTAGGCCTATATCCTACAGACATTGTGTAAACAATTATGTCATCTGGATTTTTTCATGTAATACATTTTCCCATAGTATTGTTGGACACAAATCCTGTGTTTAATGGCTATATACTGTTTTATGGGTTTATTGAAACCTAATCATTCTCTTATTTTGGTTATGTCCATTCTAAATGCTTAGTGATGAGCGTCTTAGTATATAAATCACTCTGTGATCCTTCTTAGAACATCTTCAGAGAAGTAAAATTAATGGCTAGTAAAGAAGGAACATCTTTAAAGGTCTTTGATAATGGCCATATTATATTTCCTTTCAGAAAGGCTTCAGTCAGCTCTCTGCAGCAATGTGTGAAATGCTTCCTTCCCTGACTAGTTTTGCATTCTCAATTACAATGTCCTTTGCCTAAGGAACAAAGTGGGTTTTTTTTTAAACTTAATAAAAATTTGTGATTTTTTTTACTCAATAAAATATAGCTTCTGGATTTAGAGACAGGATTAGATAAACTGTCCAACACCTTACAAATGATGAGAAGATGTTCTCTAATACTTTCCACTTACTGTTTGCTTTTGTGCAATCTGTGATCTATCTGTTCTTTGTACTTGTGAAATAAGAATTATAATGTCTTTTTTTTCTCCAAATGGCCAGCAAGTTGATATCTAAAACATTTACTAAATAATTCAATATTTCTTTGATGTTTGGAAAGGTCTTTTTCTGTCATGAGCCAGTATCATTTGTATGCATGGGCCTAGTTCCATACAGCATTGATACATTTGGCCATTCTCCTGTTAGACCACCATTTGGGATACAGATTCTGAATCCAGGCAAAGATTACTGCAGATTCAAAGCAGTTTGACAGTTAATATATCTAGTGCCTCTTTGTTCTGTTTCTTTTACAAATTGTCTTGGATGTCTTAGAAGGTCAGCTTATCTTTACAGATAAATTTTGGAATAAATTTATCCAATCGGAAGAAAAAAAGTCCTATTTTAGTTGTGTGCAGAATGGCATTGAACTAAAAATACATTTGACAAAATTAAAAGATTATTCAGGAACAGAAGATGTTTCTCCTTTTATCAAGGATGTGTGTAGGTAATAGTTAATAGTCCATTCTATTAGTTTTTGTTTGTTTTTATACATGTCCAAGACTTTTCTTGTGGTGTTTTCTGGATATGTTATTTTTTTCTATTGCTCTTGTAAATGGAATCTTTTTAAATTACATTTTTAACTGGCTAGCTCTGCTATGTAGGAAAAACCATTGATTAATTATAGCTACTGCATTATAAAGCAAAACAACTGGTCTATTTATTGGTTTTAATGGTCTTTCAATTCATTCTATGAGATTTGCAAGGTAGAAAGTCATGATAGGCAAATAATGATCAGTTTATTTTCTCCTAAAAATTACATGAAAAAGCATTACTATATTGGCCACAAATTACACATAATTTTAAGTAAAGACAATTTTAAGATAATGGTAAGCGAACACATTGATGTTCTTAGTTTACTAATAAATTTTTCAACCATAAATTTTCAAATATTTTTGGTATCTGTTAAAATGTCAATTATCTTCTATTTTTTAGTGATCTGCTAAATAGATATACTAACATTAAACCATCTAAATAGACATACAATATTAAACCATCTTTCCATTTATAGAGTAATCTCTATATAGTATGTTATGGTTTTTTAATTTACTTCTAAAGTTGATTTGTTAATTTTTAGTTAGAATATTAGATATACTTTGATAAGTGAGATTGTTTTATAAGAGAGTTTTAGATTTGGGAAAAGTCCCATATCAGTGTTTGATTAAGTTTAAAATGTTAGTTGGATCTTTTCTGCGTTTCATTGACTAGCTGCCCTAACCCAATCTTGTTCTGGCAGCTTTCTTGTCTGGAGGAGCTTAGCACCACTTTCAGTTTCTCCTATTTGTATTGAGCCAGTGGACTTCCTATTTTTTTTTTAATTTTTAGTTTTGAGAATTTTTAAAATATTTTCACAGAAATTCCATTTTGTTGAGATTTTTACATGCCCCTCCCAGGCCTGAGCAAGTGGGGGGGAGAGATGTATGTGTGTTATATATGGTTGCAGTGACTCAATCACCCATGTCCATCAAACAAATTGAGATGCATACCCGTGAGCCAGTAGACATGTCATGTACAAGACAGCATGCCGTGTGTGTATATCCAAGCATGCATGTCTCTTCTGGCATACCTGTGTACATATGGAGTTATATTCCACCAGATGCATGTATATCTATGTCCCTTCCTATCTGGGTCAGCATGCATGCACGTATAGTCTTTGTAGCTATGTAGTCTTTCACTTTGTGTGAACAGTGTGTATGTGTTCCTGTGTGTACTGTACCCAGGTCCATTCGTGTGATGGCTGGATGTGCCTGTGTAAATGTCACTGGGAAGCACAACCCACATCTGATGAAGGGGAGGGCGAAGTTTCCACAAAAGCAGAGCTGCTTTCTGTGCTTATGTGGCCTACTTCCTATCACTTTAAGTAATAGAGGATGCTACAGTGAAGAGAAAGCAGCTGGACAAGGTGGGGCGTGGAGAAAGAAGGGAATCCTTGCTCATTGTAGTTCTGTTTTGGAAATCCTCTGAAGACGGTATGGCTTGGCAGAGTACAGGTGTCTGAAGTGCAGGTTCAAGGAGTAGCCCCACCTTCACATAGCCCATGGGGACGCTGTTACCAGAGGGCTGAAACTTGTTCTGAGCACCAGAGTGAGTCACAGACAGTCAAGCCAAATCTTGATCCCAGACCTAACTGCCTCCCTTGTGTTTACTGGAAAGCCCCTAAACTGAACAGAGAAGGGTGAATAGTAACTCATCACTCCAGGAAGCTGGCTGCTGTTGCCATGGAGATCTGAACACAGCATCTTCTGGGAGAAGAAGAGTGTGGAGTCCAGAGAGAACAAGCTTCATTCAGAGGGAGAGATGGGGGGGGGCAGGCAGTGTGGAGAGGCCTGTCTGTGGACCTGTGTGCTGGAGAGGGACAGAGAACAAATGAGAAAGGGCCTCAAAGAGGGAGGTGTGCATCTCAACATGTCTAATTAACCAGTAAGAAATTGGAACGTGGAGGTGTAGCTCAAATGGTAGAGCACTAGCCTTCAGCAGGAAACACACACACACACACACACACACACACACACACACACACACACACACACACACACACACACGAGAGCACAAAGCCCTCAGTTTCAAGCCTCAGTACCAATCAATTTCTGGGACAGCCAATTACTATGCAGTATTTTTAAGTTGCCTTCTCTACACCCTTTAGGTTAGTGAATGTTATAATAAACTTATCTCTGTGTGTACACAAACATTTATTTTGGCAAGCGGCTTGTTAGCGGTCACTGCTTAAGCTGGCCTTCAACACCGCGTCCATCCTTCTCTACCCACAGCCTGACTTGCTTCCTTTCTGGTACACAGGCGTGAGGAGGGTGAAATAGAACAAGTGTGACCCTGTGGAGCCAGTGGGACCCACTTCTCAGGTTCCACAAGCTGTGGCTTGTCACTAGACCAGTTGTGGCCTCCTCCAGGCCATGAGTAGAAGGACTTAATCTGGGGTCTGCATTCTTTCAGCACTCAGATTTTAGATGTTCAGGCATTGGAGCTGGGCGGGGGGAGGGTTTACATAGGTCTGTAGAGGAGATACAGTCAGTCTTGTCCTGAAGAGAGTGGAGAACAGAAGATCAGTGGAGGCAGGTGTCATCCGGATGGAGCGGTACTTCTCCAACATTTAGAGCACAGCGCTAGTCAGATCTGCATCTGCATCTCGAGGGGAGACATCCTCTTCCCAGGGCTGGGGGTAGGGCAGTGCTCAAGAATCCAGAGTGTGCTAGGGGTAGTGAAGCAAAGGACTTCAAGGAGAGAAGAGAGAATTCAGGGCAGAGGTGGGAAAGATGAAGTTGTGGAGGTGGTTGGAACATAGCCTAGGCAGGCCAGCTAGGAGGAGAGAGGGCAGGGGAAAGCAGGAGAGCAGCAGAACATGCATCTTTCCCAGCCCCGTGGAGGGATCTGATTGTGCCGTGTGGGACAAGGGGCTGTGGTAGGAGCCAACAAGAGACTTCAGGAGCAGATGTTACTGGAACAGGCAGAACTGACATGAGGAGACTAGAACGAGGCTGGGGAGAAGTACTCCTTGAACCCAGACAGCAGCATTGGGGCCAGAGGGAGGGGACTTGACAGGAAGACTCCACAGATCAAAGCACAGGGTAAAGAGGAAGGTTGAAGTGACAGCTAGGTTTCTGGGGATGGTAACAGAGTGGATGGTAGGGCCACTCCAAGTGGCCAGAGCACAGGAGGACAGCAGGACTGGAGAGATAGAAGTTTAATTTGAGGCCAGGAGGGGCCAAGATGCATTGAGACCTTAAGGGAGTCATCAGGAAGTAATGGTGGGAGCATCTGTGGATAGATAGAACTGTACAGTACAGAGGTCACAGAACACAGAATTCTAAGTCTCCTAGAACAAGATCCGTGGCACAGTCCTGAAGGGCCAAGAGCTCAAGTACTCATCCTGGCCTCGTTACGGGAAGATGTAGCCCAGATGCTGGGTCCTTCCATACAGGAAAGCTTGAGAATGAGTGGGAGAAGGTTGGCAGCGCTGCTGTCTGCCTTCAGCTAGGACCTGGAGGAAGCAATGATTAGGAGTCCTCAGGGGCATTCCTGGCTCTGCTACCAACTTGCTGTGTGACCTTTGTCCAATCACCACCCACTCCGAGCCTCCGCTTCTTCCTGCGAAAATAAGAAGGTTGGATCAGACTAGAGATTTTCAAATGACATTTGAAGCCAGCCGTGGGGTCATTCCAGAGCGGTCTTTCAGAAAATGTTGGTGGGAAAGAGATAGGGAACTCCAGCTGCTGCCCCAGATCCAGTTTCATCCAGAATGGCTTGCTTTCATGCTTTTCTCTGGCCCCTCCATGGAAAGATGTGCTCTGGATGAAAACCCCTAGGCCAGAGGACCCCCACACTGCCATACACCCCTGGTGTCTGTAAATCCTTGTCAGCACCCATGCTGATGGGACAAAAGAGGAGTGAAGCACAAGAAAACCAGATAACCTCATCACAGACATAGCATGTGAACATCAAGGCCCTCAGCCAACATGGCAGCCACAGCTGTGCTGTTGGCTTCCATAATTCTCAGCTCAGCCTAGTGGTGGCTGATGAAACTCCCCTGATCTCCACCCACTGACTGCTGACCTAGAATGGGGGAGGTCCATTCAGAGAGGCCAGAGATCATGCTGCCTAGCCCTGTGTCCCTTCAGTCCTAGCTCATGTCCTCAAAGATGGGGACTTCATTTCCAAGAAGGTGGTTTTCCTTAGTCCAGGCCACTCTAGGCACCAAGATCCCAGGCTCAAAAACAGTGGGGTTTTTGTTTGGCTTTTTTGGGGGGAGAGGGGCGGGGAGTTCCCAGCAACCTTGCTTCTTCAGGAATAGTTTGGAGGAAGGTCATCTCAGACAGGGCTCCAGCCCTCCAGGAAGACCCTGCCCCCTTGGAGTTCCCTTCCTCCTCTTCCTCTGCTTTCTCCATTCCCAGGACCATGGAGGCTTCCACCGGTTCTCATTTGGCAGGGAGGCCGGATGGGGGCAGGGTGACGACTCTCCATGTTTCCTGACAACAGGCCGGGGGAAGCAAGCACCAATGTGAAGCTGAAGAGAGTCCTGGAGACAGGGGGCGGTGAGCCGGAGGCTGCCCAGGCCACACCCGTGGCCGGGGTATGGCCCTGGGCCTGGGGAGGGTCGCTGTTTGAGAGGAGGACGCAGCTTTATAAAATGACTCCGTAAGTATGGTCTGGGTGAGTGGGGCACAGACCCCCACTCCCCACCTGGGACGGAGGGCGTGGACCAGCCGCAGGCTGGCAGCAGGCAGTAGGGAAACCCAAAGCTTGGGCTGAGGCAGAGATGGAGGCTGGCACTTGGCCTCTCTCGGGGGGGACTCTAGGATGCCCTAGGCCATCAGCTGAGGCCTTTCCTTGAGGGATCCTTGCATACACCTGAGGCTGCGTGGCCTCTGCCCTGACTGCTGATTGGAAGCTGACTTTCCATACAAGAGCCCACAGTACGGGCACTACAGCCCGTGGCTTCCTTTCTGTGACGACAAGGCTCTAGAATGAAGGTTCGCATCTTAAGACCATACAGGCTGTTTAAGGAACAAATCCACATTCCCACCTCCACTCCCAGAAGTCCAGGGATCCAGGAATCTTTTTTTGTTGTTGTTAACGCTCCCCAGTTTGTTCTAAGAGGCCACCTGTCATGGTATTAATGTAGCCACAGGGATACCCAGGCCATTAGATGCTCGTTTGTGGACTCTGAAAGATGTTCTGGCCACTAGGGCTCTCCTGTGAGGGAGAGAACCAGCCTACTCTTGGATAAACTCATCCTGAGACCCAGGAAAGAGAGGATAGCACACAGGGAAGGCCCATGAGCGTCAGGGGCAAGGACTTCCTGCTGCAGGCATAGAGTCTCGACTTCAGTGTTTGTCCTCTTGACTGGTCAAGCCCACACCAGCAACCACACTACCGCTGTGCAGCACCCCCGGGTGAGCCTGGCTCCACTTGAGGGGACGCAAGGAAGAAGATGATGATTGGAAAGGACTCCTGGGGTGTGAGGCAAAGCCTGCCCAAGGATCAGAGGGAAATCTCCATGGCAGAATTCTTTTTAGTTTAAATACTTAACTAAAAAAAAAAAATGGAACTCAGTAAATTCAAACTGACCTTTAGAAAAAGATAAAATAAATGACCTTTAAAGCCCTCATGATTGACAAGAAGAGACCTGGCTGAATTAGCATAAAGATGACAGGGAGTCACTGGTTGGACATTTCCATAGCAGAAGCTGGAAACAGAGGCCCAGGGTGCCAGGTGTAGTTCACCTGAGACTGAACACGGCCACACCTCCTAGCCGGAGAGCTTCCTCAGGGTCGACCCAGTTTGCTTAGTCAATCCCCGAGCGCTGAGCCCTTAGGCTCTTTTCCAACTTCTTGCTATTATAAATATCACCGCTATGAATATCTCTGAACAAATTACTTTCTTATTATTTTACTGGGAAGCATTTCCCAAATGGAATTACTGGGTCAAAGGGTATGGACCACTTTATAGTTCCTTTTTTTATTATTTTTTTATTAAGTAGTTTCAGTTCTATTTTTTTATTGAGTTTTATTGAGAAGTTTCCATGCTGCAAGTCAGGTTATGGATGAGTACAATACAACTTGATCATTGTTCCCCTTTTCATTCTCCTTCATCTTTTCCCATCCCATCCCATCCCTACCCTCAAGTTATTTAGTTCAATTTTTGCATAATACACATTGACTATAATAACTATATTTGATCACCCTTCCTCCATGTGTATAACTTCTCTCTCCCTGCCCCCTCCACTACCAGACAGAAGTTTCAGCTTTCTAGTATTCATATTGTTAGTGGTTTGGAGGGGTTATACCACTGGAATCCCCCTGAGTATACCATCCTTCAGTCAATTTGAATGTGTGTATATGCATATATATATGTATAAAATCCTACATATGCTTTCATGTGTGTTTGTATTTTAGATCTAACTTCTACATTTGAGAGAAAATGTGTGCTGTTTGTCTCTCTGAGCCTGACTTACTTGGCTTAATGTACTTCTTTCTAGTTCCATCCATTTCCCTGCAAGTGACACATTCTTCCTTCTAGATGAGTAGTATACAAACACACACATACCTACATATTCCATATTTGCTTGATCCACTCACCTGTTGTAGGACATCTAGGCTGTTTCCATAACTTGGCTACCATGAATAGTGCAGCAATGAACAGGGATGTGCAACTGTCTTTGTCCTGACTTGTAATTTTCTAGGTAGATACCTGAGATTGCTACTGCTGGATCACAGGGTAGTTTTATGTTTAGTTTTTGGAGGAATCTCTAAACCACATTCCATAAGGGTTGCATTAGTTCACATTCCCACCAACAGTGTAATAGGGTTCATTTTTACCCACATTCCCATCAGCATTTGTTATTTGTCATTGTTGTTGTTATTGTTGTTTGAATTCTTGATGCTGGTCAATCTTACTGGGATGAGATGGAATCTCAAAGTTGTTTTGATTTACATTTCCTTTATGACCAGAGATGTTGAGCATTTCCTCATATGTTTATTGGCCATTCTTTCTTCTTCTGAGAAGTCTTTGTTTTGGTCCTTGACTCATTTATTAGTTGGGTTATTGAATTTTTGGAAGTTTGTTTCTTGAGCTCCTGAATATTCTGGATATTAGATGCTTGTTGGATGTATACTGGTTAAGATCTCCCATTCTGTAGGCTGTCTTTTTAACTTAGTAGCTACATCCTTTGCTGGGCAGAAACTTTCTAGGTTGATACAGTCCCATTTGTCAATTCTCCCTTTGATTGGCTGGAACACTACACAGAAAGTTCCTGCCTGTGCCGATAAGTTCTAATGTTTCTCCTACTCCTTCCCATAGCAGTTTCAAAGTTTCAGGTCTTACCTTGAAGTCTGATTGATTTTGAGTTGATACTAGCGTGAGGTGACAGACAGGAATCCAATTTCAGTTTTCTTCACATGGATGTCCAGTTTCATCATTCTTGTCGCATATTATTGCGTGGTTTTTCCAGGAATATGGAATCCATTTTCCATGTCACTGATTTTGTATGGCTGTTACCTCAGCAAAGCTCACCATTTTTGTGTGTTGTAGCCATTTTAATTTTTTGTTCCTTCCTTTCCATACTGGTTGGGGGTAGCATTGTAACATTATTTTTTATGTGTATTTCTGCACCAATGGATGAAGTTGGACATTCTCTAAAAGACTTTGAGAAGCTGATGAGCCTCATTTGTCCTGAGGGAATTATGGTGGGATTTGTCCTGATTCAGAATACTGGGCAGGATCAGCTAGGCATGGTGGTACATCTCCTTAGTCCCAGTTACTCAGAGTGCTAAGGCTGGAGGGTTTGAAACAAGCTTGGGAAACCAAAAGAAACTCTGCCTCAGTCTTCTGATTGAGGGACACTACACATACCAGAAGCATAGTTCCAAATGCTCCTAGGCCAAGTGATAAATAACAGCATCATTGATTCCCCTAATAGAGAACTAAAAGGAAAGGGGAGAGGGAAACCCCATGGCCTCAAACATGTCTCCAGCTTGGCTGGCTGTTCCTAAGCGCCACTGGAGCACACACTTACTCATCCAGCTGTGGCCATCTGGGTACAGAGACTATCAGACTATGCTTATCACTGGGGCCATGGGGATTAACTTGGTTTAGGGCTTCTAGTAATTTGGCTATTGAGCACCAGGCAGTGACACCAAGTATTTATCCAAGCCAGAGAGAGCGGCCTGGGTAAGGTGAATAATATTAGTTGAGGTCTGAGGCCTAAACATGGGGAGTTGTAAAATAGGAGAGGGGCTTGGGATTGCCCACCTAAGTAAAACTCCACCACTTGTGGCCTGCAGATGACAGGGACCATAGCACATCAGTGATACCAGATCCAAGACAGGCAGTGAAGTTCAGGGGCACAGAACCCAAGGAAGCAGGATAACATGGCTATTCCTCCTAGAATTTAGGGATAAGCCAGAAGCGGGAGGAACAAAGTCAGAGCAGACATGGCTAGTAGGGAAAATAGAATTGGCACAGCCAGTGATGTCAACAGCTTAAATCGTGGTTTAAGGACTCCACAAATAGACAGATAATGGACATTCAAGGGGATTTGGGGTAGGATGCAGCATAGACTAATTTCTGCAGTAGGATAATTTATGCAATTTAAGGGTCTTATAGGCCCAGCGCCTGGGGCTACGGGAGGACACAAGTCCAGACAATAGACCATAGGGTATCGGAGAATTGGCTCTGCTGTTTGCAGAGCACAAGATTACAGATACCAGACTAAGGGTGAAGGATGCATGTTGCTGCATAACAGATGATAAGGGCTCACCAAAGTCCTCCAACCTTGGGCAGAAAGAAAGACTCTATGACAGTTGGACAGTTGAAAAGCAGTTTGGCGCACAAGTGGGAGACCTTAGACTCAGATAGAACTGGTCTGCCCCTGACCGTATACCTTACTACATGACTCCACTTGACATCTCTGAGCTTTTGCTTCCTCTTCTGTGAAGGAGAGTAAGTATATTTATCCCTATCTTATAGGTGATTTAAAATAGTAAAAAGAACAAGTACATGAAAATGCCCAGCATGGGTAGTTCAGTTTTCTTCCTATTGCCTCTTCTAGCACCCGGAACAAAGTTTTGCCTATTGGCAGGCTCAGTTGGTCTCAGGCCAAGAGGGCTTTGGATGTGCAAGAAGCACAGCTCTCCCCAAGAGCAGAGCTGGAATAGATAAGACCTCAAGTTCTGAGTTCATGGGACCCTTAGAGTATTGATGAACTTAGCCTGGATTAAAGCCTGACGGGAGTCTGGTCCTTGATTTTCTTCTCTGCAATGGGCACATCAACACTCCCGGAAGGAGGTGTGTGTGTCGGGGGATGTGGGGGGTGTGGTGTGGACTAAGGATACTGCATAGGAAGCACTCTGCACCACTCACATGGAGCGTGGTAGGGCCATACCCTGGACTGCTGTTTCTGTGGCTGAGGACACCTTGATAGCTCTGCGACTCACATCCTATGAACAGCCTCTCTCTAACCCCAGGGAGCAGCCTGGGGGCCACAAGCCAATGCATGGTGGTCATGCTTGGGCTGGACCAGTCTGTGGTTAAGCACATCGTCCTAGAGTTGGCTGAGGATGGCAGAGCCCAGCAGGAAACTGTTCTGAGAGGCTCCTGGGACAGGGAGTAGGGTGGATCTCAGGAGTACTTCTAGGATAGAAAAGCACCCAGCAAGTTCTCTGAGGCAGGGAGTCCTGAGAGTTCAAGTGCCAGCAAGTCTGTCCAGGCACTGGGCAGGGGGTGGCCCCTAGCAGGGCAGCCTTTCCCCTGCAGGATTACAGAGGTGGCAGCATGGAGATCAAGGGCATCTTGAGGGCCTCTCACTGGCTGGGAATGCATGAGGATGCGGTTTAAGCAATTCCTACCACTCACAGCTGTAGCTGACCTGAAATTCAGTCTTTGTGACTGTGCAGGCCAACAGATGATGAACCTCATTTTTCTTTGGGGAGAGGCAAGCTGAGGTGGCCTCAGGTGTCTCCCAACAGCCTCTGTGTTTCGGACACTGCCATTCGGGAGGAGCTGAGGGTTTGAATCCTAATCTGTTACCTACAAACTAGAGACCTAAGGTAGGGCCAGCCTCACTGACTCATGCTCTGTTCTGCAAAATGCCTTCCTGTGCCAGGCACTGTGCCGGAGGTGGGGGTGCAGCAGGGGACAGAATCAGACCCAGTCCCCCTGCATTACAATACTGCTCCTGAGAGAGGAGCAGTCCCTGTTCCTGCCTGAGGACTTTTAGCAGAGACTACAAGAGAACCTTGGAGGCATGTGACCACTCTGCTCCTGCCAGGTGCACAGCCCTTACATTTTGCAGATGCCCCAGGCCCTGTCACCTTGGGACAACTCTGGATTATGGGTGGATCCTTAGGAGCTGGGGTGTAACCCCATTCTCTGCCCCGCCCCCCCCGCACCGACTCCCATGTACATGTGCACACATACAGCCACCAGTGACTGGTGAGCTAAGATGGGGCACACCCTAAGCTGGGACTCGCTGTTCTCTGTGCCCCTCACACTCACCAGCTTTGCTCCTCCTTACTGATCTTCTGGCATCCTCCCAGCCTCTGGTCTCACCCCCTGAGTGTGACACCTCAAGCTCTTGCTTTGTACCTACACCACGTCATACCTACACCGAACCTACACTTCCTCCATCAAGATTGTAATAACAGTTCTTCTGTGTCAAAAGAAGATTGTCCGAGCCGGGCACCAGTGGCTCACGCCTGTAATCCTAGTTACTCAGGAGTGAGATCTGAGGATCACGGCTCAAATCCAGCCTGGGCAGGGAAGTCCAGGATTCCAATTAATCACCAGAAAGCTGGAAATGGTGCTTTGGCTCAAGTGGTAGAGTGCTCGCCTTGAGCTGAAGAGGGACAGCGCCCAGGCCCAGAGTTCAAGCCCCATGACCGACCCAAAAATGAAAATTGTCCCACAGCTGTCCCCCAGGTCCCTTTCTTGTGCCACCAGTGTCAAGAGGACCCATGGAGAGGCTTAGAGCCCTGGGTTTGGGTCTGGGTTCCCCATCATTAGCTCTGAGAACTCAGCACATTATCTCAAACTCATTTCTAGACCTGTAAAGTGAGAATCATTAACACTTTTTCTTGTAGGGCTCCCATAAAGATCAAATGAGAACTATATGCTTAGCTTTCAGCATGGTGTCTGACATGAGTAGAAAATTAATAAGTGTTACTTTGTGTCTAAGAAAACATTTGGAGTAGGCAAGAAAAATAAGTCTCATTTAGTCACTGAGCAAATATTATTGAGCTTCTACTTTGTCCCATGCACCATCTTAATCCCTGAGGGCTAAAACTGACACAAAAGTGAAGTCCCCTCACCCATGAGCAGCTTGACTTCTCCTGGTCACCAACCCCAAAGGAGTGTTTGCTCTCAGCCCTCTTTCTCCCTCCCTTCTTACTGCATCTTTCTGGGAGATAACCTCCCCAGCTCTCTTCCTCAGCCTTAGCCTCCCCTGAGGCTATACTGCCTTGCCTATACTCTCTCTAAGCTCTGAATTTTTCCACTCACCTAGAATGTGCTGTCCTACAAAACAAGCCTAGGGTCTTAGTCTTATTTATTTGTTTGTTTATGGCCAGTTCTGGGGCTTGAACTCTGGGCCTGGATGTTGTTCCTTGAGCTCTTTTTTCCTCAAGGATAGCACTCTACCTCTTTGAGCCACAGTGCCACGTCTGTTTTTGTTTGTTTGTTTGTTGTTGTTGTTGTTTGAGTGGTTAACTGAAGAGTCTCACAGGGACTTTTCTACCTGGACTGGCTTCGAACCATGATCCTCAGATCTCAGCCTCCTAAGTAGCGAGGATTATAGGCATGAGCCATTGGTGCCCGGAAGCTTTTAGTCATTTTTAGACCACAGTAATAAAGTACTGTGGAATGAGTGGTTTAAAAACAACAGGTGTTTATTTCTCATAGATCAGGGTATCAGCCTGATGAGGCCATCTTCTGGGCTGCAGACAGACCACTTAACTCTTGAATCCTTACATGGCAAAAAGAGCAAGAGCTCTCTAGGATCCTCCTCTCCCTACCCCCCCCCCCCCACACACACCTTTTTTTTTCTTTCTTGTCAGTAGTGGGGCTTGAACTAGGCACTGTCTTGGAGTTCTTCTTCTCTAGCTAGTGCTCTACCACTTGAGACCCAACTCTGCTTCTGGTTTTTATGGTAGTTAATTGGTGATCCGAGTCTCTAGGACTTCCCTTCCTGGGCTGGCTTTAAACCGTGATCCTCAGATCTCAGCCTTCTGAGTACTCAGCTAGGATTATAGGTGTGAGCCACTAGTGCCAGCTTCTTTGTTTGTTTTAGTGACTAACCAAAAGTAGCCCAAAGTGACAGAATTAATGAGTAGTAAAGCCAAGATTAGGGTTGGGAATGTGGCTTAGTGGTACAGTGCTTGCCTAGCAAGCATGAAGCCCTGGGTTCAATTCGTCAGTACCACATAAACAAAAAGCCAAAAGTGGCACTGTGATTCAAGTGGTGAAGTGCTAGTCTTGAGCAAAAGAAGCTCAGGGACAGCGCCTAGGTCCTGAGTTCAAGCCCCAGGACTGGAAAAAAACCCCACCTGGATTAACCTTGGCAAAGGTTCTCCAAAGGCCCTTCTCTTCCTTCCTCTGTGCCCTCTTGCCTGGAAATTTAAATCCTTTTAAAGAGAGCATATTCTTACATTTCTGGGTTGCATATTTTCTTCCATTGATATTCTGTGTGAGAATTCTAGTATTCTATGACCAGAGCATTTTAGTTGTATTTTTATGGTTTAATATCTGCTGAGTCTCATTTTCTTTTCATTACTCATCTTTATCCAAATTTGCTTTTCTCATCTGTATACTTTGGGTTTGGTTTCCTTTTTCCTTCCAGACAATGTTTACCTGAGTTATTCAGAGGAATTAGAGGCAGGGAAATAGTTCATCCCAGGCTGCTGTAATCCTGGGCATCTACACAGGCTCATTGACTCTGGCACTCTCTTTTGTTTTGGGCTGCGCCAGGGGCTAAACTCAGGGCCTTCTGCTTGCAAGAACAGGTGTTCTACCATTTGAGCCATGCTTCCAGCTCCTTTTTATATTGGTTATTTTTCAAGGTAGGGTCTCTCCCTAGGCCTGATATAGCCTACATGCAACACTCCTACATGTGTTCCCTATGTTTCTGGGGATGACAGGTGTGCACCACTGCCTAGACATTGTTCTTCCCCTGTAGCTTGGATAACTACCACACCTAGCCACTGATTGACATGGAGTCTTACAGCCTTTTTTTTAATGTCTGGGCTAACCTCAAACTACAACTCTTGATCTCCACCTCTCTAAGCATCTAGGATTACAGGCATGAGTCACTGTACCTGCTTGAACTTGGCATTCTTAAAGGCATAGAGGTCCATGAATCAGGGGAAATAGACAAGGACAACTGCTTTCCTTCCTCCCTGCTGCTCCTTTATCTGCCATCATGGGACTTAGGGCAGGATGCTCAACCAGTATATTTATGTTCCATGGAAGGGGTGTGGCTAGTGTTGGTGATCTCTCAGAGATGGTGGCATTGCCTGGGACTGGGAGCCTCCCAGCTGCTTTCTGCCAAGGGCAGAGTGTCTCAGGAGTGGGGTTGAGTCCCGTGTCCTCTGAGCAAACCAACACTGCCTTGCCCTGTGGCATTGCCACCTCCAGGCAAGTACTCATAAATGTTTGTCTCCCACCTTTTGTGCCCCCTCCCTTTAGTACTAAGGATTGAACTCAGGGCTTCATGCTTGCCAAGCAGTGTGAGCCTGGCTTCTCGCTCCTTTTGTACATGAATTGTTTTTTGTATAGGGTCTTGCTTTATTCTTGGGCTGGCCTGGGCTCTGATCCCTCTACCTGTTCTTCTTAGTGTCACTCGAATAACAGTCATATGCCACTGCCCACAGCCATGTTGCTTCTCCCGTAGCTGAGATAGCCGGCATGCAGCACTGCACCCAGCCACTGGTTGTGATGAAATCTCCTGAACTTGTTTGCCCAAGCTGGCCTTGACCTTTGATCCCCTGGTCTCCACCTCCCAAGAAAACTAGGATTATAGGCTGTGCCCCACCCCCAGCACCTCTGTTCCTTTTGCTGCAGGGGACTATCCTTCTCTGTCCATTCTCTCAAAGTTATTGATTCAAAGGCAACACTTTACCTCATGTTAGCATATTCACTCCTGAAACAACACACAAGGTACTGAGTGGACATCTAATTATAGCTCTGATCCAATTGCTTTGTGTGGTAAAATTTTAGGAATCTGCCATTGTAAGCCACTGGAAGACAGGATGCCCAAATAGTGCACATCTTCTTCAGCTTGGATGTAGTTGGTTCTGGCCATCCACACTAGCCAGCATGTTAGCTGGCCGCTGTGGCCTGCTATTTTGGAGCAACTGTCTGGGAACTTACCCATCCTTTCCTTAAAACATCACTGGGTGGTGGCAGTGGGGAGAAGAGGGCTTCAGAAATCCCTGAACATTTTCAGGTTTCAGAATCCCCCTGGAATTTTTTCTTTGTTTTCAAATGAAACATAGTCATTTAGGAAGAATTACTAGATTTAAAATATCCTAAGAATATATTATGAATATCATTTATTTGCGCTCTTTGTAAAAATAAACCTCACATGTTATAATTGTCTTCGTATGGATCCATGAGTTAGTTGCATTGATATTATTTTAAAACCTTTTATGTAGTGCTTGCCATTGTAGCTAGCTCATGTTCATTATATAAATGGTTATTATTTCATGTAGAAATGTTACTGACTATTCTCTTTTTATCTGGAACCTTTCTGATTCTGGTAATTTTCTTGTTGATTCCTTTAAGTTTTCTTAGGATCCCAGAATGTAATATATGTATCATGTTGTCGACTAATGATTGCTCACCAGCGACCCCTCAGGAAGTTTAAAGAAATACAGGTAGTCTGGCCCTGTAGTTGGGTAGATAGAGAGCCATTGAGCCTGAACATGGGGGCTCAGCTCTAAGGCCTGTGGATGAGAGGTGGATTCCTAGCCCAGCAGAGAACATTGGTAACAGTGAACAGAGTGAGAACTTGGCTTGTCTGAAAGCAGACAAGCCTGGCTGGAGAAGGAACACTTGATCAGCTTTGTAAGAAGGAACTGTTTAAAATTTTGGTCTCTGAACAAGAGAGGCTAGCTAGGGATTTTAAGCAGCAGGTGCAAGGATAGATTTGCATTCTGAAAAGATCCCTCTCTGTCATGTGAGAACAGACTGCAGGGGGCCAAGAGAAAGGGGGTGCAGATCCTTATATAAGAACAGCTAACTCACACAGCACAGCCTGTGTCATGTGGTTCCATATATTAACTGTTAAGTCTCCAGAACACGCAAGGTAGCTTATGGCAGAGCCTGGTTCAAAACAACTCAGTGGTTCTGTCTCAGGAGCCCACCCTGACACCACAGATTATAGTAGACAAAGGTGGTGACATCGGACAAGGTGAGCAACACTGAACATCAGTAGGAACCTGGTGACAGTTTGGATAGTAAATGAAGAGGAGGAGGAGGAGGAGATTGCAGTTTTCCACCTATTTATTGACTGTTCTGAGTTTTCCTAGGACCAGTGTCATTTTTTTTTCCATTGTGTGATTCATAAGTGCTTATCATCTCTACTTTTTTCCATGGATAGGAAGGGAAATTCAGGCCCACTGCCAGGGTACATCCTGCACCTCTCATTTGTCTTTTGGGTGTGGGAGGTATGAGAGCCTCTGCCCTTTTTTTCCCTTGGGTCTGAGAGCTCCTAATCTGCTCTTTCAAAACAGTTGCAGGAGTCAGGGTGAAAATGTGTGGTTTTGAGTAGATTATCAGGACTCTTTACCACAGAATTTCTTGTGACACTGCAGGCCTTGGAATGTTCTGATCCCAAACTCCTCATCTTATAGATGGGTACACTGAGGCCAAGAAAATGGGGAAGGGACTTGTCTGTGGGTCTCAAAGAGGTCAGGGACTTTGACCTAGAAGTTAGGTTTCCTGAAGTATGAGACAGCATCTTCAGATCACGTGAGGAAATTACCAATATCCTGGGCAAAAGTCTAATCACCTGCAAGGGGCTAAGGGAGGATCTAAAAGTCTGTGAAGCCAAGAGAGTGGGGGCACAGCTAAGAATAAGTTTGATTGTGTTTATGTCCCCCCACCCTCACAATGGACATCAGTAGCTCATAAAAAGCAGAGAGGCTGAGGCACAGTGGCCAAACCTTGGGTGTGATTGAAGCAGAGCAGGGGCAGAGCAGAGCTCTCCTGAGCCAGAGGAACATGCAAACCTCCAGGGCTGGATGTGTCTGCAGGGCAACAGAGTCCTCAGGTCCATTCTGGGGCCTGTCCCAACTTTTCCATTTCCAGAGAGACCTCAGAAGTCCTGAGAAATATGAGACTGAGACAGGGCCCACTGGCATGAGGAGTCCAAGTCAGCAATGAGGGCCCTGTCCTGCTAAGCTGAGCTCCTATTTGCAGGGCACCCACCTTCTCTTGGGGGTGCAGAACCAGGCTCTGACTAAGCAGGAGGGTGGTAGTCCCAGAGACCACAAGAAGGTGGACAGGGGTGAGGACCAGGAAGCAGGAAGTGGTCTAGAGCATTTGGATAAGGCTGCGGTGGGTACTGCCCCATCTCATCCTACCTGACAGGATGTGATCACACCTGAGGAAGTCTAGAAGCCATTGTACCTTGCCTCATCCCCGTGCCAGAACTTAGAGATGCTAGAGTGAATAAGAAAGCCTCCTCCCATCCCTCCTAGAACCCAGGCAGGGCAGCAGGTGGGACCACCTGTGGTAGTCCTCATCTCCATGGGCAGTAGCCCTGTTGGCTGAAGCTTTCACAGAGGCTGAGTAAATCCTTGTGTCAGGACACCCCACAGGGGCTCAGGCTTCCTTCTGTCTAATAGCTCCTCGGCTTGCTGTGAGCAATCAATGAGGTCACTGCAGCGAGCACTTAGCACAGTGCAGCCCTGTGAGGGCTGAAACGAGTGGGAACGCTAATAACTAAATGCTGTCTCCTCTTTGTGGTACTTTGGACTGAAACAGCGTTGGCAGGTTCGCATTCCTGCTCTTGATTCAGCCTCGAATACCCTGGGCAGTAGGCAAGGCACACTTTGTCTCCGCTTCATGGTGACAATCTTATGTTCCAGTATGAGGGCTTGAACTCAGGGCCGAGCTCTCTCACCAGGCTTTCTTGCTCCATGGCTAGCACTCTACCATGTGAGCCATGCTTCCACACCAGCATTTTACTGATTAATTGGAGTCACAGTCTCACAGATTGTCTGCTTGTGCTCACCTAGAACCTTGATCCTTCAGGTCTCAACCTCCTGCACAGCTAGGATTATAAACGTGAGTCACCAGAACCCAGCTTAGGGGTGACATTTAAAGGTGAGCCTAGGGGAATAGTCCCTGGCAAGACAGAGAGGAAAAGAATTCAGCTGCCCTATTTGCCTGTGTTCACTACTTTGTGTTTCTTTTATAAAATGCAAGCATTCTATTTTTCTGGTAGAGTTGAACAAACTACATTCATCTTTCATCTCCTAACAGCCCTGCTGAGATGAAAGACGTTTGTCAAGAGTCAAAATATCTGAGACAGCTAGTTCTGAAAGGAGCCTTAGAAATTACTCTGATTTACATGAGGCACTGAGAGAACTATTCATGGTCACACAGCACATTAGCGACACAGTAAGGACTGGAACCTGAGATCTGGGACTTGTGTTCCTTCCTTTATACCTTCTGTACCTACAGGTCTCCAGGTATTTGTTGTTGTTGTTGTTGTCAACAGTGGGGCTTGAACTCTGGGCCTGGGCACTGTCCCTGAGCTCTTCAGCTCAAGGTGAGCTCTCTATCACGAGTCACAGTGCCACTTCTGATTTTCTGGTGGTTAGTTGGAGATAAGAGTCTCGCAGACTTTCCTGCCTGCGCTGGCTTTTAACCCTGAGCCTCAGATCTCTGCTAGGATTACAAGTGTGAGCAACTGGCACCAGGCTTCTCCTGATGTTTTAGCTCCATTCTAGAGATGGAAAACCGAGCCAAAGAGGTAACTCGACTCCATTACCATCTTCAATGGCCTCGTGGCTTTAGTGTCTGATGTTTATGAATAGCTACAGCCATAGGGAAGGGCCTTAGAAGGGACATTGGGTATGTTGTGAGGGGAGGGGGGAAGAAACATAGTTTACATTGCATTTGAGGGACTGAAATCTCTCTAGCTTTAGAGATTCATTTGTGCATTCAGAGAAGGGTTATTTAAAATACATTTCACCTTTTCAATAACCTTGGTTTGCTTAGATGAGGAAAAAACAGGTCAAAAACAAATTCATGAGCTTTTCTAAAAGGTTACAAAATAAAATGTCCTTTGCTAGAGGATATAAAGGAAATAGCTCTCTGTTTGACAAAGGAGAGAGCTCTTCTAGATAAATCTTGCCTTATGAACAAATCAGAACTCTCTCTGTCTCTTCCTGATCAGCTTAATTCCTTTTTGCTTATCTGCAAATCCAATAATGCTGGTAAAAACAAACTCTCCTGGAGGCTGAGCATGGGGGCCTGGGCCTCAGACTCTGCAGCCCTTATTTTCTATTTAAAACCCCAGCCTCTGCTCCTGGGAGAGCTACTCCTGGCTGCTGGGGGCAAGATGGCAGAAGGGCTTGGTTAGGAACAGAAATTGCCTCCGGTCAGGGACACTGTGCTTCTACTCTGGGTCTCCCTGGCCAGGAAACACTCAGCAAATGCATCAAAATGGAGCAGGGTGGACAGGGTGGAAGACAAACATGAAGATTTAACATCCTTCCTTCCCACACTCTCCTGTTTCCTGCCAACATAACCAGGCTAAGAATTGCAGGAGCTTCTTGTGCCTGGTTGCATTATTGAGTGACCACCTGGTGTCAACTTCCCTGGTAGTTCAGCCCACCTGGCTTTAAAATTTTTAGTTGCTAAATTCATTGTGCACCAATAATGTGTGTTTTTGTTTATCATCTCAACCATGAGAGTGGGATGTTGTCTGTTCCATGCAGGAGTCACAAGGAGTTCTCCTGGTCCAAAAGCTAGAGTTAAAAGTTGCTGCAGGCACCAGGAAGGGCAGGACCACAGGTACTGGAGCATGCAATCACTAGGATAGCATAGCCAGTGCACTGGGCTATATCTTTGCCAGCCTGTGAATGACACCACATATTGGCAGCTGTAGACCTATTTGTGGCAAGACATGGAATATCTCACAAACCTGTTCCTCTTGTCATTAAAACTTCCCCATAAGCCAGGTGCTGTTGGTTCATACCTGTAGTCTTAACTACTCAAGAGGCTAAGATCTGAGGATCATGGGTCAGAGACAGCCTGGGAAAACAAATTCAAGAGATTCTTAAACTCTTATGGCAAAAAAAACAGAAGTAGAGGTGTGGCTCAAGTGGTAGAGTGACAGCCTTGAGCAGAAAATCACAAAGGCCTTGAATTTAAGCCCCCATACTGACCACACACACACACACACACACACACACACACACACACACACACACACACACACACACACACACACGGTTCCCTATAAAGGAGACTTAACTGATTTCATCAGTTAACTAGCTTCATGTGAAGCCAGAATTATTTGCTTAACTGAGTCCCAAGATGTTCTTACCCCAGCTAAAATGTCAATGAATGTATTTGTGCACCAACTTTTGACTCCATTGGGAGTTTGCTTTGGCTAGATTTGTGGAATGGGAGATAATGAGTCAAGAGCTAAGGCTCTTATAATTTGGCTATTCGTATCTGGGATGGTAGTTAAGACTGTGGGTTCTAGCAGATGCTGCCTGAATTTGAAAATGAACATTATCACTTATCCGTGTGATCTTGAGCAGATGATGTGGACCCTTTTGTTTCTTCATCTGTAAAATGGGGTTAATGATAATACCTACCTCACAGCATTGTAGTGAGGGTTAATTGTAAGGGACCATGTATAATTAAGTTGAATAGGCATGACTCATGAGATATCACCATAAAGCAAACTTTATTTTTGTTTCCCAGTCTCTCCACATTTATTTCATAGAGCTACTCTTCCTCCCCCGCCCCCCCCCACCTCCTCCCACACACAAAAATTAGGTAAGATTTAGTCCTAGGACTTATCTAGGACTAATTAAGTCCTAGACTGCTCTGGTCATTTGCAGATAACCAAATGTCATCCCATCAATAATAAGTGCCTTACCTATTATGATAAATTCTTGAATTTCAATTACATGAACTCCTCCAGCCCAGTATAGTCTGCCGTAAAACAGTTTCCTGTGGAGAAAAGGTCCAGCTTGCAGATGACCATCTCACCTTTTCCAGGGTCCAAAATGGAGGGAGGAAGAAGGGAGGGAAGAGGAAGACAAGGCAAGTTCTGTGACTACCCTCAGATCTAGTAAGCTGCTCTATATTATCTAGCCTTCTCTGTCATTTGGGGTGTTTTGGTAGCATCCTAGAGACCATGCTATTAGTGAGTTCTCTTCCTGCCACTCCCTTGATGTGGGTGATTCCCTGTAGCTCTTCCTCTGGTTCTCTTCTCAGACCCTAGAAAACTTGTGCTCATCCCCTCGCCCGGGCGCCACCATGTTTTAGGAGGAAGGCCTTTCAGCTTTGAGCTAAACCAGTCACACCTGGCTCTCTGGTGAAACCCATAGCAGCTCACAAGAACTACTTGTGTTTCCTTTGGCCTGCAAATCTCAGAGCACAGGCTGACCTCGAAACTCCACCACCTGCTCTGCCATCAAGGGAGCCAGCTGCTACCTGCTCAATGGACCAACGCTGGTCCATTGTGGTTAAGACTACCATAGCCATACATTAAGCTCTCCTGGGATCTCCATAACATGAAGCCTCCTTTATCCCTCTCAATTACTAGGGATGCCTGGACCCCAAGAGTTCTCTCTAGAATTTTCCAACCTGAAGCGACCCTTCTTTTCAGCCTCTCTCATAATTGTGTAAGGGTATCAGCCAATGATAAAAACAGACCCAGGCTTTTTCATGACCTGCTTAGGGTATTCTGCTTCACTTTGGAATGTGGTGACTATTCCATCAGCGCTCTGATGGGAACCTAGTCTGGTTTCATCCATCCTGTCACCCACATTTGCTTTTATGAGATACACAGAGGAGTGTCTGGCATAGAGCATGCCCTCCACAAATGAGAGCTATGTAGGATCCAAGCTCAGCGGCTATTTATATCCATTTCATACCCATTACATTCAGTTTTATTCCTGTTACCCTGTTTAATGCCCTATGAGCTTTATGTTTCCTGAACACTATGCTTTTATGTGTGTGTATAGATTATTTGCTCTTATGCTCAGCAGTGATTTGGAAAATAGGCATGCTGTTTTTTGTTCTAATGGTAACCCTACATTGTTTTTTTTCAGAGACATCCATAGGCTTACTTATTTTACTTTACTCATAAAGAATGTAGCCATGGTCTTTGAAATGTTGTAGTTATTTAAATAGGAAAGTACAAAGGGTGCTCTCTGGTCACTGACGGACTCCTATTTTACCAGGTATTTTACCTGATAGATCTGAAGAAGTACTAACTCTGGTGCTCACAAGGGTACCCCGTCCTACAAACCTGTTCCTCTCTCATCCAAAGCTCCACCACAAAGGGTGCTTACTGATTCATATCCTGTGGATATACAGCCTGTATTTAATCAAACCCTGATTGATACTTTGTCACCACCCACGTTAATTTTACCTGGTCCCTGACCAACTTTTCTAGGAGCCACCCAGCAGTTTCCACTATTGCTAGCTCTGTCTTCTATCCTCTATTTACCTCTAAATCTATCTATCTTACGGTTACCGTTTATCCTTCAGTGGTTTCTCATTGGTCATAGGATAAGATCCAAACTCCCTCGGCTAGCCTGGTTGTGTGAAGTGATCTGAATTCATTTACCTTAGCTCTCCAGATCCTTCTTCAGCCATATGGAACCATTCATGCCACCATGCTGATTGGCACCTTGATTATCAAGAGCATTGATCATGTAATCTCTTTGTTCATGTTACCCTATCTGAAACAGTCCCCAGCCAGTCATAGAATCTTGGTAACCACTATGTTTCCCATTCTCATTAGTCTAGAAGAATTCTACTCACCCAACTCAACTATTATCCTTTTCAGTTCTTAGGTCAGGCGTGTGTGTGCATGTGTGCATGCATACGTGTGTGTGTGGGGTGTATGTGCATTGTGTATGTGCATGCTCACGTGCTGGTGCTGGGAATTGAACTCAGATCCTCAGGCCCTTGCTTTTTTTGCTCAAGGCTGGCACTCTACCACTTGAGTCACACCTCTGCTTCCAGCTTTTTGCTGACTAATGGGAAATAAGAGTCCCTTGGATTTGCTTGTCTGGGTTGGCTTTGAACTTTGATCCTCAGAGGATTACAGGCATGAGCCACTGGCACCCTTTGAAAAGGCTCATCTTAATGTAGCTTTTCTTCTTCCAGTACCACTAATTGTCTCTCCACTTCTTTCTCTGCCCTTGGTACTTGTACATCTGCATTGTATCATGAACACCTTGGCACTGGTACAGTCATGAGTTTTCCTTGTTTCCACTGCCAAACTAAAAGATCCCAGAAAGCAGCCTCATACCTGAACCCTGCCCCAAACCACCATAGCCCTGCATCAATCTTTGAGCCTAGAGGGGCTAATGGATTTTTTTTTTTTGTCAGTTGTGGGGCTTGAACTCTGGGCTTGGGCGCTGTCCCTCAGCATTTCAGCTCAAGGTGAGCACTCTACCTCTTGAGCCACAGCGCCACTTCCGGTTTTCTAGTGGCTTATTGGAGATAAGAGTCTCATGGACTTTCCTGCCTGGGCTGGCTTTGAATCATGATCCTTAGATCTCAGCCTCCTGAGTGGCTAGGATTACAGGCGTGAGCCACTGCATTTGAATTACCTTCCTTGGGCTGCAAGGTCATCACGCCAAGCCACCATTCAGGGCCCAATTTGAATAGATACCAATTTTTGTTCATGTCCCCTTATTTCAAGAATTGACAAAGCATGTCCCTTTTCACTGAAACTGCTTAAGATACAAGAATCCATGGGGTAAATGACAAGGTGCCAATGTTAGCCACTTCCCTAGACAAACTGGCCTTTCTGAGCTGGTCTGGCATCAGGCTCTTCAAGTTTAGGTGGCAGATATGAAGGTCTCTCCCCAACCCTCTCATAAGCTACCCTCATGTTTGAAAATGTCTAAAATGCAAGGAGAATTTAAATTCATAGCAAATACCTCATTCTTGCAGCGTTTGGTCAGGTGGCCTAAAAGGCATAGTGGGAATGCTGTGTGGTAGCGTTTTCATAGAGATGGCCTTGTTCCTCAGTTCCTCAGGCTAACTTTGAAAAGCTTCCACCCTTCTTCAAGGTCACTGTACAGCACAGTGGGAAGAAAAATGTTTATCCATGGCCCAGTGCAAAATTCTTCATCTGGCTTGGTGGAGTGGCTTTTTGATGAAGGCTGAGAGCATAAACTTAAAGCATCAACCAGAGAAGCCACTTAAGTGAACACTTGGGAGCCCTGTAGAATACCCACATCTTCCCCTGCACCACACACCTCAGGACAGACCTGTGCAGACACGTTCCAACTTACAGGACTCCCTCTGTCTTTCCTGTCCCCCCATGCATGTTCATGTGCACACACACACACACACACACGCACACGTGTTTGTGTGTTCATTGGCACAGAATCCCCGCCCCCCACTTCCTCACATGTGCACACACAGCCTCTGCAGGACAAGACACATCTTATTTCTGCACTTCCCTCTGCCTACAGATTTAACTCCCTTAGGATGGAGCCTAACGTATCTGTTTAACAGATTCAATTATTCCAGACTCCTGAGACTTTCCAACTTAATTCTGATTGCATTAAGGTGTCAGATAATTTGAGAATAAAGGGGGAAATAGCCTCCCAATTCTTGAGGGAGAAAGTCTTCTATAGCCACATGCCTATGAATTATAGCTTTAGGGAGGGGTGGACAAGAAGGTAGGGCCTCTGATTTCTTAGCAGGACTTTTTTTTTTTTTTCCTGAAGGACAGAGGTCTGTAGAGAGCTGCTTTGCTCCCTTGCTGTGGCCTTTAAGGCAGGGACCAACATCTCTTTGTTCCCCTTCCTGGGAGGCTGTCAGGTGAAAACAGAGGCCAGGCCAAGCATCCCAACTCACAAGGCCACATCCTTGTACCACACGCCTCACACCCAGGTAGTTCATGTTGCCTGTTCTTTGTCCACAGTGACAGGGACAGCTTTAGAGGCTGATCATAGTCCGAGGCGCTAATAGTGTTCTGCGAGCACTGATGCTGTGGCTGACAGATGGATTTGACGTGCCGCACACCCAGAAGCTGAAGAAGAGGCTATGTGTGCCTATGTACGGCAGGAACTGCGAAAGGCAAGAAGGAGGTGAAGCTGTAGGGCTGTGGACCAACCACACTGTGTGTGACCAGCTATGCAACTTCACACTGCATCCTTGCCTTGTCGGCGCTGCAGTTTCCTGGGCTGGATAAAGAGGCGTGATAATAGCGCCCACCTCCTAGGGTGGTGGGGAGGGGTAGATGAGTTCCAATAGATGGTTAAACAATGCAGAGTCCAAATGGCTTGGTGGTGGTTGTGTTTGGTATGAGCCAGACGTGGTTAGGGGAGGAAGCCGGGAGAGTCTGGTCCAGTGGTGGAGATCTTGGCAGCAGGGCATCTTCACACGAGACTATTTATCCTCTGGGAAGTAAGGCTAGGATGTTAAATGCTCTTAACTTTGTAAGGGCTGGAGGGGGGGGGACAGAGGGACATTCCGCCCCCCCAATGTGGCGCTCCCCCTGCCTGCCAAACAGCTCCAGGACTAAAAAGCTGTGGGTGAGGAGGGGGTTCCGTGCTGGGCCCGTCTTGGTTCCTCAACCCTCTGCGGGGACGGATGGATTTCCAGATCAATCCCCCTCTTCACAGAGGAAGAAGAAACTGAGGCTCCGAGGCTTGTGGAGGATCCGGGGAGGGGAAGGGCTGGGCGCGCGCGCGCGCGTCGCGGGGCCCGCGGAGGGGGCCCGAAGGTGGGGTCTCTCGGCCGAGGCGGGGCCGGGGAGGCGGGACTGCCGGAGCCGCGGCTGCCACGCAGAGCAGCGCAGCGCGCAGAGGCCCTGGGCGCAGAGCGGGCGGCCTAGCCGGGCCGGGCGGGGCGGGGCGGGGCTGGGTGGTGCGGTGCCGGGCTGGCGGGCGGCGGTCCTGCTCCACGCGCGCTCCCGCCCGCGGCGGCCCCGCGCGCGCTCCGGCTGCTTCGCCCACCACCGCACCGCGCAGCGCCACCGCACCGCACCGCATCGCGCCGGCAGCCGCTCGCGGAACCCGCGCGGCCGGGGCCCTGGCGTGCAGCGCGGGCCTCGGTGGGGCCCAGCGCCCCTGCCCGGGAGGATGTGGCCCGGGGCGGCCCGGGAGCTGAGTAGGGCCCCCGCGCCGCCAGCCCCTCCGGGCCCCGACCTCCGCCGGAGCCGCAGCCGCCGCCGCCCCGCCCCCCAGAGACATGACTTCCAAGCCGCATTCCGACTGGATTCCCTACAGGTACGCCGGGCGCCGGCCCCCACCCCCTCTCCAACTCGGGGGGTGCAGGAGGCGGGGGGTGGGGAGGCACTGCACCCTCCAACCGTGAGGGCGCCCATAATCCTATCGTTTCCAAGCCCAGGGCGGAGGGTGGAGGCGCTGATCTTTTTTACCGACCCCCCAACTTTGGGGTCTGAGCCCACCTGCTCTGCTGCACACCCTTCTCGGGCCCCCACCCCACCCCCCGCCGCCCCCTTGTTGGTTGAATTGCTGGAAGGGGTCTCTGGGCTCGGTTGGATTCGGCAGCACCATATGGCTGCCTGGGGAAGGAGGCTGTGAATCCCCTCCTAAGGCCCAGCACCCGGGTCGGGTCACACGCCTGTACGGCTTGTGTACACACCCACCCCATCCATCCATCCATCCATCCATCCATCCATCCATCCATCCATCCATCCATCCATCCATCCACCCACCCACCCACCCACCCACCCACCCACCCATCCATCCATCCACCCACCCACCCACCCACCCATCCATCCATCCATCCATCCATCGGCAAGCTTGTGCCCACAGGACTTCCTCGCATGAAATGAAAGATGCACCTCCTGGTCAGTTCCCAGCCTCAAAGCATGGCTCGTGAGGATAGTTACTCTGAACCGAGATCACATGGCTGCTCATTTACACGTGCACAGGCCTCTACGATCACCAGTTCTTAGCACCCACAGGTGCATACCTCATATGCACTACTCTCTCCCAAGTGTCTTTGGGAAGCTCAGTCATCTTCTCCGTTAACAAGAGTGCTCACATACACAGAAGTGCACTCACGTGCACAAAAGCACTTCAGAGCCCACGCACACTCAGGGAAGTCCACCTCTTATTCCCACACGCTGTGGCCTGACCCAAGGAAGGCCCAGGTTCTCTGCTTTGTGGGAGGAGGTTGGAGGTAGCGTGCCTAGCCCCACACAGGTGCAGACCTTTTCCCCATCCACACTACTCCATCCTCTCTATTACCAGGGAAAGGAGCTTATCGCCATAGCAGCACCAGATCCCTGGCTACCTATTGGCTCTGTGGTTGCCATGGGCTACGGGACTGTCTCGAGGCTTCCTAGAGAAGTATGTGTGTAAAAAGAGTGCTGGGCTGCTAAGACCCACTTTTTATAGCTGACCCAGGTGCACACGTGCTGGTGGGAGGCAAGACCAGGATCTTTCTAACAACACGGCCTGCTTTATGGAAGGGGCCTGACCCCATTCACTGGCTGAGTTCTTCTGACAGGGCTCTTCCATGAGTGTCCAGACAGACTCTGACACAGAAACCAGCTGAAACCGCCTGAGGCTTGTTAGAAGCAGATCTCTCTGCAAACAGTCACCTGTAATTGGCCTGAGTTTTTCTGGAAAAGCATTGTTGCCTGTAATCTCAACTCCTGTGGGAGCTTCAGAGATTTCCAGATTATTTTGCATCTCCCCACCAACACCACACACACACACACACACACACACACACACACACACTCACATACACACACGTACTCATGTAAGTCACCCATAGGATCTCCTGCAGATGTGCACTCACACTGCAGGCTCACATGGCACTGAGGGCTGAGGCAGTGCTGACTCAAAAGAGCAACTGTCCTGAACACACATCCAGGCTGAGGGCCCAGATCGTCTCTGGAACATCCTGGTGTCTCTTGAAACAAGAGCTGAGAAACCTTCTAGATAGTAGTGAAGGGCCCCATAGAGTAACAGCTTTTCGCGGTCCAGCAGAGGTAAAGGCAGTGCCTTTGGGCTGAGTGGACTTCAGTATGGAAGTACCAGCGAGGACATCCAGATGCTGGCAGGTAGCCACAGACTAAAGGATGGTAGGGAGGCAGCACTATGACTGTGGGGATGATGGCCTGTTTTAGGATCTGGCATCCTGGAGGCTGGGCCAGGCTAGGTTATATTTCAAGGAAGCTTTTCTTAGGGAGCCAGAGCCAAAGGCCAAAGCAGCTTGAGAGAGAAAGAGACAGCGCCTTTTTAGAGAGAACATTTACCTCAGTCTGGCGAAGTGTGAAGGAGGTAGGATTGTCTCTGGGAAATGATTCTGCTCCGGCAAATGCCCTGGGTACTGGTGTTCTGCAGAGTGAGTGACTGGATGTGACCTAGCCCAGCGACTCCTCACCATCCCTTCCATACTCAACCCAGAACACTAAATCTTGCCTCTCTGGAAGCCTGGATGTGATGAGCAGCTTGGCACTCTAGTATCCCCTCTACCCCCGCTTTCTTTCCTTATTCTCTGCACTTCCTCCATTCCCATCCCCTGCCTTCTTGTTCTGCAGCGGAGAGGATAGGTTTCCAACTGTGGGTGGGCTGCAGTCAGAAGTTGCAGATCCCCCCCCCCGCCCCGCTCCATGCCATCTTTCTGGGCATGTATGGAGAGCCTGGGAAAACATTGAACCTGGAATATTGACTTCTAGAATGGAGAGATGTGGACTAAGAAAAGGAGATTCTTACTCCCCTGCATAAACTGGGTTGCTGATTGCAGGCAAAGCCACCAGCCTGTCTCATCACAGAGAAAACTAGGACAGAAGACAGACAAGGTGGTTTGCTTGCATCTGGGGATGAAGGCAGCCTATGTGCACGTGCTTTGACTAGCGTGAAGTTTCCCTATGTCCCAGCATGTCAGAACTGGGATGTGGCATTTCATTTGGGGGGAGAGGAATCAGCTGACTTCTCAGGAGCTCTACCAGTGGCTTTTTCCTCCCTCTGTAATGGTTGCATCTTGCATTCCATGGACTCAGCTTGTTTTTCCTCAAAGCAGTGATAGTTGATGATTATCTTCTTATGGGTAATTTTAGCAGTGTATAATGGTCATGGATTCGCCTCATCTGGTTTAAAAGGGAAAGAGCATTTCATTTCTAAAGTTGAACGGAATATTTTTGCCTTTTTATTTCTGCTTCTACCAGGTTCTCTGTACCTGTACTCTTGAGGAGTATGTAATGCTGGACTTCAAAGCTCTTATAAGTTGGGATGGATGGAGCGCCGAGTCTCAGAAAGGCTGTGGCCGTAGGTGTATTATAGGACTGTGCTGACAGCAGTCGATGGCTGTCTGCTCCTGTACAGAATCCACTGCCCATGTTTTTCTCACAGTCATAAATTCCTTGAGAGCAGAGACCTTATGTGGTTCTCAGCAAAGATGCCCACTTCTCTGAATCCGAGTGGCAACCCCAGGTAATGTTTAGGGCTTCCTCAGCCTTCCTGGCACTACATCTGGGTTCTCTGCACACTTGATAAAAGATGTAGCCCTCTCATACCCCAGTGGGGCCTTCCAGACCCCAGTTCAGCAAAGCATGACTCCAGATCATAGGAAAAGCATCTCAGGCCAGAAGAACCCGCGCATGCCATCCGGCTGTGGGTGAGTGCTTCCTTTGGCGTCCCTGCCACCAGCTGGACATGACGGTGGACAGTTCCTGCTTGGGAGGAACCCAAGCATGTCTCTGGGTTCCCTTCCTCTTGGTCTACCCCTTGCACACTGCTCTCTGAGAAGCAGTATGGTTAGTGAATGAAGGTTTTGCTTAGAAGTGCTCTGAATGCTTCAACCCACCACTTTGACAATTCCTTCTAGCAACTTCCCAATCTCCTGTTTGTTTTATAAAGCGCACCAGCTGTGGTTTAGGGTATCCATTTGCATAGCTGAGCATTAGACTAATCCTAGCATTTGTTTTAAAAAAATACAAATAAAAAGCAAAATAGAAAAAAAAACCATGATGGTGAGGTGGTATTGATTCCAGGGCATGCTTCCCAGTTCCAAATTACCAAGATGGGGCTAGTGCCCCTCGTGGCATTCATACACCTGATATGCTTGGGCAGGACCAGCCCGTCTTGGGATGATGGAATGCCTGTGAGCAGTGTAGTCCTCTCCCCTCTGCAGCTGCCCCCAAATCCTGCCATGTTTCAGCCAGCTACTAGGCAACAGAAGCCACAGTTTTGGATTGCCCAGATCTGGCATTGCCACCAGACCCTCTGAGTGGCCTGTCCTCCATTAACAGCCAGCTTAATTTGATTCCTGGGTCCAGCAGAGGCAACGTCCAATGTGACTGAAGGTATGAGTGAAGAAAGGGCAAAGCAGACAAAGAGAGGATACAGATGGTTGGGTGTAGCTCTTGCCCCTGACTTCTGGTTAGCATTGGTGCTTTAGCCTAGCATGTAAGCTGGACTGGAAGAGGAGGATGGAAACAGTCTTCCTACCTACATTGGCCATGCCTGGCTTTTCCAGCCTACAGCAGAGGAGTTCCTGAGCTCTTATCCACTGCTTAATTGTGGCTTACTCCTCAAGCACTCCAGTGCCTTGCGGGGAGATGACTAGAGAGGCGACTCTAATGAAGGAACCGCCAGGGTCAGCTGGAAGACCCATCCGTCAGTGTGCTCTGTCTCCTTCCGAATCTCCTGGCGGGGCTGCAGCTGGCAGCCGGGGTTTGGCAGTGAATCCACAATTGGAGTCCGAGTCATTAAGAAACCATTAATGTCTCTTTGCATGGCTGTTGTTGAGTGCAACCTAGAACGGTGCTCATTAGAAAGTAGCAGGGCAGGGAGGTGTTGATGAGAACGAACACACAAACATACACACACACACACACACACACACACACACACACACACACACACAGTGGGAATGGTGCTGCAGTGGAGATGAGGAGGCAGGGCCAGCTGGGTGGGGGTGGAGAAGGGGAGCTGGGCCCTGCTGTTCTCCCTGGAGACAGCCATCATTGTTTCCCACTGGCTGCCTTGTGCCAGGGTTTCCTCCTCTCCCCCCTCCACCCCCTCAGGGAGAGAGATGGGCTTGGCTGAAGTGTCCTTAGGAACACCCAGAATGAGCGATGTGATCATTGTCAGGTACCTGTGGGATTGTGGTCCTCCTTCATACCCTTGCAGCGCTCCTAGAAAGCAGCGCTCACCCAAGACCTGGTTTCCCCGGAGACATGTCAACTCTGGGTGCCTCCTAGATAGATTCTGCTGATGGTTACTTGCCCCTAGCTTCCATCCCTGTGATGGGTAACCCTCCCCCCCCCCTGTGCATTTGAATGTTTCCGGTGATGAGTGAGGAGGTGGGCAGCTCTTGAGGCCCTTCTGAAATGGCTAACACTTCTGGAGTCTCAGTGTCTTGCAGTTGTATTCCTCTTCCTTGGAAGGCCCTGGTTAGAAGCTTTCCACCTGGAATCTTACCTAGTAATCAGTGCTATTCAATCCTGTAGCCCTTGGCCATCCTTCTCCCTCAGGGAATGAAGGTTGGAACCAAGATCAAGGAAGCTCTATGCAGTGACTGGGCTTGTGGTAGGAAAACGTGTGCCCGGCATAGGACAGACAGTGTGGACATAGTTTCGGGAAACACCTTTTGTCAGCTGAGCTGCCACCACAACCCAGTGTTTGGAAGTGGCTTTACCACTCATGTGCACCTTACTTCTTAACTCAAAGTGTGTGTCCCATTTTCTGAGTTTCTCTAGACACTCCTGTCAGCACCATAGGAAGCATCGTCTTTGTCCTCAGTCAACACCACTGGTGGGGATGACCCAGGGGTGACCTCTCTCCTTGGCCGCTCGCTCTGAAAGCATGTGTGACTTGTGACACCCCCAGCAAGCTGTGAAATGGCCTCTCCTGCTGGTACACAGGCAGCCAGCTCTATCTTATGAACCAGTGACTAGGTCCTGGACTTTTCTTCGAGGCCCCCCACTGCAGCCTTCTGGCCTGTAGGGGCAGTGCCTTCTTAGCCAACTCAAGTGTTTGGAGAGATGGTTCTGTCCTCTGGTTCTGGCAGTGTCCTCAGAGAGTCCCAGATGCAGTTGTGGTCTCTCAGACAGGTGGGCTGATTTAGGAAGGCTGAGGCCTAGAGGCAGGTGTTTAAGCAGTGTTTTCTTCTATGCTCTGGCAGCTTGGGCCGTTTGGTACACAGCTCCTGATCATGGTTCAGACTCATGCGCAGAGTGACCCACAGGAAAAGGGCCACTTCAACTGCTAGTTAAAAAGATACATGGTTTGTGGCCAGAGAGGTAGTAAGTGAAGCTAGAGGGGGATGATGGGCAGTCTGTGATCTGTGGACTTCCTTCCACCTTCTGGCTGGCTCCCTTGGAGAAGAGTCGTTGAAGAGCTGCGTAGAGATCAATGGTTACTCTGGCTACAAAGGGTGTGTGTGAGAAGATGGAAGTGGCTTTACCTTGTCGGTGGAGTGCTTGGACTTGACCTTTCCTTTCCCGCACATTGTGCTGACCTTCACACACGTGCATCCATGTCTCACACAGTCATTTCCATGTGGATGGATCCCATCACACACTTCCATACTACCTCACAAACCCAGGTCTTGCCCTCGTGACTTGCCATACATGGGGGCAACTCTAGGGTTTCCAGAGCTCAGACCCTCAGGCTCCCTCCACCCCATGCGGCCATCCTGGCCTTGGCTTTTATAGAATTTGGGCCTGACATATCTTGGACTAGCAAGAAAGCTAAGTGGCTTGAGTGATAAGCTCTCGACGCGTGTTCTCCCTTCCAAAGAGGCAGTGCCCGTTTAGGTGAGATATGACTAGTGGAGTTCCAAGGTCTGATGAACCCAGTGCTGTCTGTGCCACATCCATGGCCAGGGAAGGGCTGGTGGTTGGTTGCTAGGCTGTGCATTCACGGGCATCCCTACCCAGCTCTGGGGACTGGTTGGGTTCTTTGTCTCATTCTCCCAATGCAGAGGATGCTCCCTGTAAGCAGGGAGGGTTGTCAGTACCTCCACTCTGCCTGCCCAGAAGCCAAGCATTTAGGATGGGGCGAATGTCTCCTCCAGAGGACCCAGCCTCCTCCAGAAAGGATAGAAAGGGGAAGGGAGGGAGACAATTGGTGAGATCCCCAGATGCAGCTGGAGGTGTAGATCCCTCGGACCTGCCTTACGGAGATGCCTCTGCCTGATTTCCTCTTGAATCCTATTGCAGCCAAGCCCTGCTTAGGAATCTGAGAGGAGGGTCTCATCCCATCCTAACTGGGATTAGGCTGGCTGAGAAGTCCTTGGGACAAGGGGTGCCTCCCAGGGCGCCAGCAATGTGCCCCAGCCCTTTCGTTTTGAACTAGTTTCTAGGTGGCAGCCTCCATCCTTCCTCCTTCCCCCATGTGGGCTCATGGAACTACCAGGAACCACCATGGGAGTGGTGGGCTCTGGGCCAGATCCTGGCAGCTCTGAATCCCTTTCTCTCCTCTGCAGTGTCTTAGATGATGAGGGCAGCAACCTGAGGCAGCAGAAGCTTGACCGGCAGGTAAGTGGAGCTGGTGGAAGGGCAGAGGGGCTTTGTCCTACGAGACCCGCCTTCCCTGCCGGGTCTCTTATATGATGGTGCTCAGCACTAACCCAGTACATAAGGCCTTTCCAACGCAAGCAGCCAGAGCTGCTGCTCCTGCAGGACTGGGCTCTGTGCTGTGAGCCTGCCAAGGTAGCCACTTGGGCTGGATTCTGCCACCCTTTCCTGGACCCCCAACTCTGAGAGGAGGCCCAGAGGGCACTTGGGAACCCAGCCCCACTCTGGTAGAAGTGATGGGTGAGCTCCCCCCACCCCCAGTGCCTACCCTGTGCCTCTGTAGCGGGCACTGCTGGAACAGAAGCAGAAGAAGAAGCGCCAGGAGCCCCTGATGGTGCAGGCCAACGCAGATGGGCGGCCCCGGAGTCGGCGGGCCCGGCAGTCCGAGGAGCAAGCCCCCTTGGTGGAGTCCTACCTCAGCAGCAGCGGCAGCACCAGCTATCAAGGTACACCAGCCCTCCCCCTAGTGACAGACTGGAAGACACTGCTGTCTGTCACTGCTCCATACATACCCCAGCACCACTTTGGAGAGGCCTGTCAGTTTGTCCAGGCAGTCTGAGTAGGGCTCCCAGCCCAGCTGCACAGCAGAGAGTGCAGCAGCTAACGAGATACCAAGATCTTTGATCTTAGACTCCCAAGTGAACTCAAGCTGTGTCCTCCTGAGTCAGGTGTGGGGACCAGAAGGCTATATCTTTATGGATCCAGAGATCAGTTTCTGATGTGGAACATTTTATTCACTGCCTCATTTAGGAGGCAGCTCTTGAAAGTAGAACAGTGCCTGCTCCCCACCCATTCTCTTCTCAGAAGAAGCCATTTCTCAGCATCCTGCCCCATACAAGCTAGGACCTCCCAAGACAAACACCTCTTTCCTTCTCCCAGAGCTCTCTCCACCCTTGGTCCTCCTGGCTTCTCACTTGCAGATTTCTGCCCCTGGCTCAAGACTTCTGTAGAGCTTCAACAACCTCACCTCAGCCCCCCCACTCCCATCTATACACACTCAGGAAATGCTGCAGCTTATCTGGGACGGGGGTCACTCCTTTATCTCCCAGACACCCCCTCATCTTTATTACCGCCAAAGAATGGGGGGAGACGCAGACAGATACAGCCACCACTGCCCCCTGCTGGGCTAGTGCTGGACATGCAGGTGTTTACCCGATCATGTATCATGGATAGCACCAGCTGCAACAAGGCTACAAGCCTCTGGCTTTGCAGGGAGCAAGAACATGAGCAACAATAGTACTCCCCTCCCCAGGGGGCTACTTTCACACCTGGAACTTCCAGCCACATGGAACTGCCGCTAGTTTGCTCACCTCAGAAAACTAATTGCTTGCCTCCCTGCCCCTCAGTGCCTCAGATTCTTCTCTGACTTCTGCTAACACAGTCCCCACACACACACACACACACACACACACACACACACATACACACACACACACACACACACACACACACACACACACACACACACACGTCTCATTGGCCTACTGCCTATGCTGTGACATCACATACTCAGTCCCCTCTCTGTGCATGTAGATTCTTGAGGAAAGTCTTCATTTACAATAATGAAGAGTGCTTTTAGGCATTTACCAGGACTAAGCATGACGCTAGGTGTTATACTGCATTTTGACTTGATCTTCACTATCCCCCATGTTTGAGCAACTTGCCTATAGTGCATGGCTAGGGAGCAGTAGGGCTCGACTTTGATCCAGGCTTGTCAGACTCCAAATGGTCTTTCTACAAAATTGTGTTGCCTCCTCAAAGAGAAGCTCCTTCATAATTCCTTTCTGTGTTCAGCATCCTGAGTCAGACCAAATATGTCTCTACCCCACTTCAGAGGCTCTGCAGGAGAGGATGGGGGCCTCAGCCCATCTGCCTTAAGAAAAGCTGCTACACACACACAGCCTCTTTCTCTACTTCTATGTGGCAGTCATACCTAGGATGGCTATGGCACCTTGCAGGGAGGGCAGCCACTAACTGGGGTCCTATGGAGCTTAGCCTGCTACCAGGTGGGCATCTTAGTCCCAGCTCTGTCAAGCCTGACACCTGAACCATGGAAGCTGCATATGAGGTGGGGGTCTCCATTCAGATGTGAGGACCCTGCCTTAAGAAGTCACTGATGTGCAGATTTGGCAGATGTTTCTGTGGACCAAGGCCGCAGGAAGGCTGGAGTAAGAGAGGCAACACCTCCAGGGACATGTGTCACTGGAGTCAGGAGACAGTTTCTGTCTTGCTATTACCAATTACCTGCTCACTTCATTGACAGTGAGAGCAAGGCACTTATCCTTTCCTGGTCTATTTTCTCCACTATAAAATGCAGGGGGGGGGGGGGGCGCGGGCAGTGAATTTGTCTTAGGACTTCAAAAACAAGAGCTGTAGTGTGTTCTAGCATCCAAACTCAGCCAATTACTGTTCCCTGCAGGCTTCAGACCAGGTAGGGCCTCCAGGGGCCTTCTGCCTGGAAACTGGTCATCTGTCAGGTACATCCTACTTCTGTGCAGCCCAGTCTCTGTCCAGCTCTAAGTAGTGGACAAAGCCTTGGGGAGGCTGCAGCACACCTGGCCATCGGTCCTGGAAATTGGTGTTTCAGAGACCATCTCTCCCCTCTCATTCCTTGGCTGCTTCCTGCCTTGCCCTGCCCTCTGCTGGTTCTTGGTGGTAAATGCAGGGGGTTCCTTTCAAGGAAAATGAGCAAGTTTGACCTGTATCAGAACTAGCAGTTCATCCCAGTGAAAATTCTTGGTCTACTGGCTGTAATTATTCATGCACATTCCATTCACTTTTTTCATATCTATTGAGGACCTTCTTTGCATTAGGCTCTGGATTAAGGCTATGGGTCCTGGGTGAGCACACACAGGTAAAGGTCTCTGCTTTATAGACCTTACGGTCTATGTTAAACAGATGGTCATAGCTACACTTTGTGGAATGAAGCCAAGATCTGGGGAGGGGGTGACAGGAGTTGGGGACAGCTTCCTTGAGCTGGAATTTAATCAGACAGGGAGAGCAATGCAGTGGGAACAGCCAGAGCAAGTGTTGGTGAAGGAGAATGTGGTTCGTGCAAGGCACTGAGCAAGCCTAGAGGGCCTGGGGGTGGAGTGGGTAGTTGGACCAAGGGGAGGAGAGATGGAGAAGTCAGCCATGCAGGAGAATGTTGGTCTCAATCTTAAGAGCAATCTGAAACTGTTCATGTATTTTTTTTTTTTAAACCAGGGCTGAGAACCGAACCCAGGGCCTTGGGCGCGCCAGGCGGGCGCCCTTCCGCTGGGCTAAACCCCCACCCCCTGTTCATGTATTTTGAGTAGCTTAGGGTCTTGGTATGTGGAGGCCGTGGGGGCACTGGCTGTAACCTCTCTGAAGCCTTCCTGTTGGTGTGTAGCTTCTCACACCAAGCTGCACTTCCTGTGGGTGCTCCCTCTGCTTTCACCTGGGGTCTTGGAGGGCTCCCCTGGAGCGCTGTCCCTGGTTATGGTCTCTTCCAGAAGATGCGGCCTTTGTGTCCTCCTCCTCCATCTTCCATGGCCTGATGTTGGGTCACATGTGAGGTCTGAGAGAAAGTGGAGTATGACTCCAAGCAGTTCTCACAGACATCGCCCTGACCCTGCCAGGCCTCAGAACAGTTTGCTGACCCAGGACTTTGGTTGCTCTGCCTTGTCCCTGATCATAGCTTTGGCCTGCCCTGGATCTTGGCATGGAGATGAATGGGCCTAGCTCTGCAGGCACCAAAGTGATGTGGGGTAGGGGGCGGGAGGTGCTGGGTGGGATCTGTGATGGAGTGGAGGAGCAGGTTTTATGCAATGCTCAGTTTCTCTCTGTCTTGGGTTTTTCTCTGAGCAGTTCAAGAGGCCGACTCACTTGCCAGTGTGCAGCTGGGAGCCACCCACCCACCAGCACCAGCCTCAGCCAAGAGAACCAAGGCAGCAACTTCATCAGGGGGCCAGGGTGGGGCCTCTAGGAAAGAGAAGAAGGGGAAGCACAAAGGTTAGTGTGCTTTCTCCACGGATCTGCCCCTCCTTCCGCTGTGGGCTTGCGGGAGGCAAGGGACCAACAGTCTCCGTCAATGTGTAGACTCAAGGTGCCTATTCAGAGCACCTGGGCTGGCTGTGGGTGAGGGCATGCCTACTACACTGTCAGAAGTCCACCCTAGCCATGGCCTAGATCACCCCTTCCTCCTACCCTACCTCAGCCTGAGCTCTCTCCGTCCTAGCCTCTGGCCATTACACCTTATCCAGGCCACCTGCTCCAGGCCTGTGCAGCATTCCCCATCCATGCTTCTTTCTAGTATGGGCTTCTCTCACTCCAGGGCCACAACCAGACCATTCCTGCTCCTCTCTTTCCAGAAAAGATTTCTAGGGATCAAGGAAAGCAATGATGGTGGTCCCTACCCATGTCCAGTGTCCTGGCTAGATTCTGCTTCCTCAACCTTTGTCCATAGGCAGTGGTTTTTCAGGCCACCATCATTGTAGGACAGTGGTGTATCAGGGTTCACTGAAACACTGAGCATAGCTCAGCCAGACAGAGGAACTACCACTTATTTGAGCTGGACCTTGCTTTTGTTATGAACCTGTGGCCACTTGGGCTGGAAAACTGATATAGGCTTGGAGATCCTCTGCCCGGAAGGCAAATGTTTGCCCAGCAAAGCCTTTTATCAGCGGGCCCTGTGTTTTAAATGTGTGTGAGTACTTCGTATGTCTGAATGTGAGAGAACGATAAACACCAGCCTCTGATATCTTGTCACTGGCCATGTCCATGAATGGTTGTTGGCCTCAACTGTGGTCTGAATTGATCCTTGTTCTCCATCTTGTTTTCTCCACCACGTAGCTGGTTTTATAGTGACTGCTGCCTATCTTAAGGATGTGAGGTACTTGAAACCATCTCTTGGCAATTTATCTTGGAAGACCAGCTGAAGCCCACATTCCTTCATAGCTTACCAATCACTAGCAGGCGGACAGCAGTCATTTTTTTAAAAATCAGTTTTATGGATCAGTTTTGCAGAGGGTCTCTGATCCCTTACTCGGGTCTTCACGGATGTCTGGGAATCCAGGCCCTCCTCTCCCTCTGGATGTAACTCAGGAGTGTCTGGCCTGCAGGCACCAGCGGGCCAGCAACACTGGCAGAAGACAAGTCTGAGGCCCAAGGCCCAGTGCAGATCCTGACTGTGGGCCAGTCAGACCACGCCCAGGACGCGGGGGAGACAGCAGCCGGTGCGGGCCCACGGCCCAGCGGGCAGGACCTCCGTGCCAAGATGCAGAGGAAGGGTGAGCCCCATGGGGGCCCAGCTGGGACCGAAGCTCAGTCCCAGATTCTCAGTGGCACCCTTCTCCAGGAGCATGGCTGTCCTGTGTCTGGTCTAGCCTCTCCCAGGCAGTGGGGGAGGGGCACACTTGGAGAGAAGCTTTCCGTTAAGGCCAAGTAAGGGAAAGAAGCGTGACCTGGAGTAACCAACCTGTCTTCTCCCAGGAGGCCCATGTTTGGGGAAAATATTTCCTTTTGCCTCTTAGAAAAAAGCTCCTTTGGAAAGAAGGTACCCATGTGTCCACTGTGCTAGCAGTGAGCAGGGCCAGGATGCTGAGATGCTAGGACTGGCCACCCTAAAAATCTGCTGCCTAGCACTTGCCCAGCACGAGCCCTCAGGAGCCTGTTACAAGGTAGCAGAGGAAAGAAGTCTAGTAGAACCACATACATTGAGATGAACTGACTGAAGGATAGCTTACTGAGAAAGGGCTATCGAGACAATTTGGGAATAGGTGGCATTTCAGATGGGGGAAGACAGCTGACACTGAGGCTTTGGGCTGGCAGGGAAGGAAGAGTCAGAGTGCCCTGCAGATTGCTGAGTGAGCTGAAGCCTTTTCCCTGGCAGTGTCCATGGTCTATGCCAGCCAAGGCCTTGAGGAAGTTAAAGTCATGGTCAGAAATGGAGGATCCCTGTTGGCAGGTTCAGCTCAGTACAGGCCTGGTAACCCAAGACAGGAGAGGGGCAGATACAGGGACTGAGCTGAAACTGGGTGGTGGGAATACGTCCTTAGGATGGTGACTACTCCCATCGCCTGTGCTCATGAGAGAACACGTGTCCTTGTGTATGTCTGGAGGTGTGGGAGTATGTGAGCAGAGCCTGTGTGTGCATCTGGCTGGGTGAGAAGGTCAGTGTCTGAACATGTGTCTTTGTGTGACCATCTATATGCTGGAGATAGATTCCTCACGTCAAGCCTTCCTGTTCCTCTGCTCTCCCCAGGCATCTCCAGTAGCATGAGCTTTGATGAAGAGGAGGAGGATGAGGATGAGAATAGCTCGAGCTCTTCCCAGCTGAACAGCAACACCCGCCCTAGCTCTGCCACTAGCAGGAAGTCTGTCAGGGTGAGTGAGGGGCGTTCCTCCATGCAGGAGGCCAGAGACTGTTCAGGACTGCCCATCCAAAGGTGGAGGACTAAGCATGGCAACTTGATAGGGAGCTGGCTCTCAAGGGCCGTGGTCAGACACAGGTGTCTGGGCTCTTCTGCCCTTCCACCCTGCCCCCTAATCTTTTCAGCAGGGCTGGGGGCCCGAGTTAGGCAGGACTCCTGAGGGTTGTATCTCTATCACCACTGCCCACCACCACATCTGAGACAGATTTGGATCCCAGCACCAGATTGGGTTGCTTAGGGTCTCTGGGGCTCAAACTCCCAATTCTCCATCCCCACAGGAGGCAGCCTCAGCCCCCAGCCCAACAGCTCCAGAGCCACTGGCCGACGTGGAGGTCCAGGATCTTGAAGAGTTTGGACTGAGGCCAGCGCCCCAGGGTATCACCATCAAATGCCGCATCACTCGAGACAAAAAGGGGATGGACCGGGGCATGTACCCTACTTACTTCCTGCACTTGGATCGAGAGGATGGGAAGAAGGTGAGGCGCTTTTGAGCATGCATTTTCCTCTAGGCAGGCTTGAGGGCCTGGTGATGACAATGTGGAGTCACAGTCCAGCAATGACCTCGCGGCTCTGCGGAGGAACTGAAGCCTCTGCGCCTGCTCTGCAGAATGGTGTTTACTTGTGCGTGTGCACTCAGATGCAGTGGCGACATGAAGCCAGGGGGTCAGCTTGTGTTTGTGGTTCCCTTGCGTGTGTGTGTACCAGAGGCTGGGTCTTGAACATGCTCCTTTCCCACTACCCAAGGTGTTCCTCCTGGCGGGAAGGAAGAGAAAGAAGAGTAAAACTTCCAATTACCTCATCTCCGTGGACCCAACAGACTTGTCTCGAGGAGGGGACAGCTACATTGGGAAATTGAGGTACCTGCCCTCCCCATGATGGGAGAGAAGGAGGCAAAGCAGGGTAGACTGTCTGTAGAGAACATCTCAGCCCTGAAGATCTAGGCCAGGGTTGAATCCTCCATTTGTCAGAAGCCCTCCACCCAGAAGCCCAGTCTGTGTTCCCCAGGAGAGCCAGCTGCATGTAGATTTAGGTGCTCCCAGGCAGGTGGGTACCGGCCCAACCTGAGACAATAACCTCAGGATGTCAGTGATGATGCAGGCCACCATGGAAGAGCTGCCTAGGCTTTACAGTCATAGCCAAAGGTGCAGGGCAATCTCTCAGGCCTTGAGAGGTAGGCAAGTACCAAATATTAGAAGCTTTAGTGAAGAGTTCGAGTAAATAGCTAAAGGTAGAGATGGGGCTGGATGGGACAGAGGCAATCACCCATTCTTGTGGGGTGCCAAGTTCCCTACTGTACCTCTGTTCCCCCAGAGAAACCTATGCAATTCCAGGTACTCCCTGTATTTCCTTCATTGGAATGCAATGTTCTACTGAGAGGAAGTTCAGGCCTCTGCTTAGGAAATATCTTTAAAGATGTGTACCCTAGGGGCTAGGAAGGCGGCTCAGTGGTAAAGCGCTTGCCTTGCATGCCAGAGGCCCTGGGTTCGATTCCTCAGCACCACATAAGCAAAAAAAAAAAAGCCGGAAGTGGCGCTGTGGCTCAAGTGGTAGAGCGCTAGCCTTGAGCTGAAGAGCTGAGGGACAGCGCCCACACCCCAGAGTTCAGGCCCACGACCGGACCCCCCCCCCAAAAAAAAAAGATGTGTACCTTCAACACTATGTCCCTCCACCCCTCCAGGTCTGGCCCTGGCCTACAGTGTAATTTCCAGGGTCCTTGTGAGGCATACTAAAAGCTATTCCATGTCTTGAAACCTATATTGATTATGGCCTATATTGATTATGCCTTTATTTCAGGTCCAACCTGATGGGCACCAAGTTCACAGTTTATGACAATGGAGTCAACCCTCAGAAGGCATCATCCTCTACTTTGGAAAGTGGAACCTTGCGCCAGGAGCTGGCAGCTGTATGCTATGTGAGTCCTGGGTTCCAAGATCTCTGAGGTAGACATGAAAGTAGAATGTGATGCCTGATCTGGGGGCCACCCCATCTATCTTGGTGAACAGTCAGGCTGTGTAGAGTGTTTCTGCCAAGAGGGGCTCAGATCACAGCAGGGGAGCTCTAGAGACCACTGCTGGCTCTTTGCAGGCTAGCCTGGAGTCTCCCAGACAGGAGGCAGGCAATGGAGATTCTTATCTGGGTTTCTCTTGTATCACTCTGAAATGCAGGGCTTGAATGGGTCACATGCTCTCTTTATTATCATCCTACTGAATGTTCAACCTACAGGGTCTTTCTAGACCGCCAACTGAAGCTCAGAGGTGATCACTTGCTAAAAATATGTCAACCAAAGTGGAATATAAAAACCTCTCTCTCTCAAGCTCATCTTTTTCAGTTTTCAAAATGAAAAAAACAACAAAAAATATGCCAGGTGCTGGTGGCTCATGCCTATCTATAATTCTAGCTAATCAGGAGTCTGAGATTTAAGGATCTTGTTTTACAGGCAAATCCAAGACTCTTATTTCTAGCTAGCAAAACACCAGAAGTGATGTGGCTCAAGTGGTAGAGCACCAGCCCTGAGAAAAAAAAGCAAAAGCCTGAAGTCCTTAGCTTAGACCTTAGAACCACACACAAATTGAATGAATGACAAACACATGTTCTATCAATCTGTGCAGAGGCACTTTCTGCAGAGTGCTGGGAATCGTTATTTTTATAATCCCATGGTGCCACCTGCTGGTCAGATTGGAGAGGCAGCCTAAGTCTTCAAGTACTTGGTGAGCCCTGTTTGAGGCACAGAGGATATGGTAGTAAATATACTCTTATGGTATTAAACCCTAGTGGAAGAGGCAAACCTAAAACAAAGCAAGTGAAATAAACATTTTTCTTATCAATGTAAAGAATTAAAAATCAAGTAAAGAAGATAGATCATGAACTGTCAAGATGTGTGTGCACTTTTAGAAAGGATGCATGGAAGGAGTAAAGCCAGCATTCTACATCCAGGGATACAGGCAGGGCTGTGAGAGTAAAGAATCATGTAAGCCATTGCTAGTAGAGTAAGAGTCTCAGCTGAGTGAAAACAATCACTTAACAGGACCACTCACTAGTGTGTTGAGAACACAGTGTAGGAGGGGCAGAAACAAGGAGTCTGGTCAATGGCTATACAGTGACCTCATTAGGAGAAGATGCTGGTGGACAGTAGGGGAAATCTGGGTGTAATTGAAGATAGAGGGCACAGAAATTGTGCTCTGGAAATTGGTATGAGCAAAAGAGTCCAGTATAGTAACTCCAGTCTTCCTGAGCAAATGGAAGAAGTAGCTGCCACTAATTCAAGTTAGAAGAGGAGCTCATTTTGGTGGTGTAAGAAATGCTTATTAGACTTTCAAGTGCAGGCAGTGTAAGACGAGCTCTTTGAAATTAAAAAACAGCTGGTGGCCAGGGCTGAGTTCTCTTTCTCTTTCCCAGGAGACAAATGTCTTAGGCTTCAAGGGGCCTCGGAAGATGAGTGTAATTGTCCCAGGCATGAATATGGTTCACGAAAGAGTCTCTATCCGTCCCCGCAATGTGAGTCTTTACCCCACCCTGCCCATTCCCTCTTCCCAGCCTCTGCATGAACTCAGGGCATGACTCTAGCTGAAGTGTGAATGGGTTGGGGATTCACACTCCTGAGATCTAGTAGTTCCAGAGATCTAGAGTGATCCAAGAAGCCATTCCCGGGAAAGAGCTCTCTTTGGGGTTGTCATGATACCAAAGCTTGGGCCTGGCTCAGGTGAAGCTTTCCTCCAGGAGCATGAGACACTGCTAGCACGCTGGCAGAATAAGAACACAGAGACTATCATTGAGCTGCAAAACAAGACACCAGTCTGGAATGACGACACACAGTCCTATGTACTCAACTTCCATGGGCGTGTCACCCAGGCCTCTGTGAAGAACTTCCAGATCATCCATGGCAATGACCGTGAGTGTTTCTGCCCTCCTTGTCCTTAGAGTACCCAGGGCCCTTAGTCCAGGTTGCAGCTCACCTAACCCAGTCCATAGCCAGTGCGCAAGTATGCAGGCTTTATGGTCTGTATTAGACATGATCTTTCTAATCATAATGACTGGAAAGTCTTAGAAGAGCCTTCTTAGAACCCTGGCCCTAGATTCTGTGTGTACAGCAAAGTACTGGGCATGAAAACACTACTTAAATGGACTTTCTCCCCCCACCCCGCAATTTCCTGCTGTTTGTATCTTTCCCTCTCCTGTGCTTCCTGATGCTTCTTTTCTACTCATTTGTTTTATCTCCTTTGGGATTTCTTTGGCATCTCTGCTTCTCATTGTTTACTTCCCTCTGTGGCTTCTGTCTTTCCTATCTCCACCATCTCTGCTCTTTTTGCTTCTGTGTCCATGCTCGTGCCGGGCCCCAGCGGACTACATCGTCATGCAGTTTGGCCGGGTAGCAGAGGATGTGTTCACCATGGATTACAACTACCCGCTGTGTGCACTGCAGGCCTTTGCCATTGCTCTGTCCAGCTTCGACAGCAAGCTGGCTTGTGAGTAAGAGGCCGCCTCGTGCCCTCTGGGGTTGCCCAGCCTGAAGTGGAGCTTGCCTGCCTGCCTGCCTGCCTGCGGAGACAGCCCTGCCTACCCTCTGTTCACAGGCCTTCTGCCAGATGAAGCTTGGGTCCTTGGCAGGGAGCGGCCTAACCAACCAGGAACTGGCTCCTCTGCCTCTACTGCTGGGGCAAGGGAGTAGCAAGTGGGTATTAAGAGATGAGAATAATTCTTTCTGTGCCCCAAGATCAACACACACCTCCATTTTTGGGTTAGTACCCTGCTGCAGTCATGTTTGCAATGCTGGGTTCCTCTTCAATGGGAAGGCCAGAAGACGTATATAGGGGAAGGAAGCACAAACAGGGCTTGTGGCCCTGCCGTCTTCCAGGCCTGAAGTCAGATGACAACAGGTGCCCCAAAAGGTAGGGGTATAGATTGTATGTGTGTATAGGGCACAGAAACTTCATGTAGCAAAGCACTTAGTGGCCAAGCCTGACCACTCCAACTTCAAAAGGCCCCATTCAGGCCTGATAGAAATTAAGGGTGGGAAGGGAGAGGTAAGTGACAGGAAGTGAGTTGCCAGGATTGCAGGGCTATCTGGGGCTGTGGAATCGGCTGGTGGCTTAGTATTCTAGCTCATTTGTCTTGCCAGGTTTGCTCTGTGCTTGCAGAAGCCAATGGGAATCCAGGTCTCAGGGCCAAATGTCTTAGTGGATAGGGAGGGTGCCCAAAAGGCTCCCTGAAGCAGGGCTTTTTGGGTAACCCTGCCATTGGGCCCAGGAGAACCACAGACGGGTTCCAAGTCACCAGTTCTTGCTGGCAACACACCATTCTCAAGCCATGGCATGTTCCAGGAAGAATGTCCTCTCTGAGGAAACCTAGCTTTCACTGCTGTCAGGAAAGCCATGGTGGTGAGGGCTACTGTGTGTGGTTCCTCGTAGGAGGCAATGGAACAGGGTGAGAAGAAAGACTTTTAGGACGAGATCAGAGGTGGTAGGGCCCTTACTACTTTTGGTGAACCACACTGAGAAAATGGGACTTGCGCTGGGGTACCTAGCTGCTTAATAGGAGAGCCCAGAATCTTAAACCCCTTCATTTTTCTTATTCCCTCTGTCCCCCAAACAGCTAGTATCTCCAGCTCTCTCACCTACTGGAGTCCAGTCTGCATGCTCCATCCCCTTCCTGATTCCAGAAACTTAGGAAAGCAGAGTTGAAAGATAAGTTGAGAGACCATTTCAGTAGGGAATCAGGCAGTTCCCTGTTGGAAGCTGTTTTCTGCACTTCAGTTTGATTGGGACTGGCCTGTGCCTGACCCCTCTATGAGGATTGTAGGGCCACTGCACAGGCAGGACAGGTAGTCTGAGTGTCCCAGGCTGGATCTGCTCCCTCCACTGCCACTGCCACATCTCTGGATGGCACCATTCACCTTGCGGGCTTGGGAACACTAAACTCTTGCCTATTTGTCATTTGCCCTGGCAGAGGCTTCTTGCCCAGGTGGAAGCTAGAAAACAGAGGGAAGCAAACAGTAAACGGACCTTGCTTTACAGTAGATATGCTTACAAAGAATAATAAGAATTTTTTTTAAAAAAATCAAAGTTATAGATGGTAGGGAGGCTCTATAGGATACAGTGAAGCAGTTATTTTGGCTTACATGGAAGTAGTTGGCACTCAATTTTTTTGTAACCCAGATTTTCTTATGTGGAATGCTAGAAGCAAGGCACACCTGCTCTAGCAGAATCCGACCACACCTGGGACATATATTTCTGTGAGAAGTCTCTCCAGCAAGCCAGAATTTGTTAACATGGTCTACTTTCTAGAGATACTAGGACTTTCTGTGCTGGAACCAATGTATTTTTCTGGTGAAAGACTGGTACCACCTTCTTTCTGTAGTCCTACTGTAGCCCTTCTTGATTTTTCAGGAAAACAATACATGTTGACATTAGAGATGATGGGAACTAAACGATCTCTAAAGTCTGGTCAGGTGGTTCTTGGACCTACAATTTTAAGGTAGAACAAGCTTCTTCTGGATTCGAGCAGCAGGGGTAGTAGAGTGAAAAAAATCAGAAGCACAATGGAAAACTCTTGGCCTCTGCTCTCTGCGTTAGCACAAAAAGGAGGGTGGCTGGATATTTCAGTAGACTAGGAAACAGCATAAACTTTATTGCCTGGGAAAGGGTAACCTCAGCACAAAATCCACTGTTGGACACTGAATGACATGCAAGAGCAATTGAATCACCTGCTCTGTGGTCACAAGCCCATGGGCTTACAAAGCCATGAGGATGAGGACCCTGGGGACCACCTGAATTCAGTCTCTCCCACAGTAAGAGTTTTTATCCTTCCCACCTCTGCCCAGATGGTTTTGGACTGGGTAGTGAGTTGGTAACGGGATGAGCCATTCCTAAGCGTGCTGGGCAGCTTGGACCTTAGGAAGCTCCTCTGTAACTGCTTCTGGCTCTGCACCCCCAAATTCCATACTCTCTGCCCCAAAATGGTTCCTCTGCAGAACGGTGAAAGTCAATTTCCCAACTCCTCTCAAAAGTCTAGCTTTTCTTTCCTTCTGGCTCTAAGGTGCTCTGTGTCCATCTGTGTGTGTCTGTCTGCGTGTCTATGTGTATGTGGGGAAAAGGGCAATCTGCAAACAATCAACAAGTTCTTTAAGATCATATTTGTAAGGATGTGTAGGAAAGATTAAGGAGGCAGTTACAATCACCTGTGAATTCTGTCCCTTCATTTCATGCTCCTTGAACAGAAGTCAACCTGGAGAATTACCAGCTCTTTTTCCTGAGGTTCTGAGTAGGAAGAGAGTGTCCAAGAAAGTTAAAAGTCTTTCAGTTCCAACTTGGCATCACCTGAAAAAACTGGTTTGTCATCCTTTCAGATGAATCTGAATATATTTTAATGATGGTGCCTTAAAAAACACACTTGTTCAGGGAAAGCAGGTTAATATTCAGACCCATGATAAGCACAGGTGTTGGGAGCCAGGGAGTGTGATAATGACAGACTAGAAGACTCTTGGAGTCTTATAGGATAACAAGATTGCATAGGAAGTTTCCTTCATCCTAGAAATAGGAGTCACCTCTCTACATAAACTTACTATTTATTTAGAGGTGTTTCTAAATTTAATTATGGGTGATTTCAAAGCAAAAGATCATGCTTTGCTCAGATGGGGATCAGCAGTGGGGGGAGGTGCTGGGAAAAGCCATGCCTGGCTCGGCTATGCAAGCACAAAATCCATATCCTAGGTGGGCTTCCTGGCTTTCCTTTCTGGCACTAACCTTGGCCTTCCCTTCTCTGTAACTCCCTGCCCATGTGCCAAGTGGCCATCAGAGCACACTTTTCCATAACTGAATGAGGGCTTTCTTGTGGGGCCCGATTGCCCTGCCTGTAGAACTCTTACAACTCCAGGAACAGGCCAAGAGATGAATTTATGGCCACACATCCTTCTATACCTCACCTCCACTTTTCATTTTTCTGTTAAGGGAAGAAGACAAGTATTAGGTCAGGTTTGGTTCTTTAAATTCTCTAATCAAGTGGAAAGACAAAGAGGTCTTCTACAGAGTACTATTTTACTTAGTATCTATGTGATTTTTTTTTGAGTAAACAACATGATCTATTTCCTTAGCTACAAAATGAAGATACTAGGCTGTCAACACTTGCTGTAGGATTTGGGGTGAATAAAGGATAGTCTTTGCTTCCATCACTACCTTTTCTAGCTCATCACTGTGCCTTCTTTCTTTCCTAAGAAAGACATCACACCCCTCTCTCTATTCTGTCTCTCCCTTCCCTTATTAAGGTCCAGGCAGAGCTGAAGATGAGGCTGAGGTCTAGAGTTTTCTAGAGAGCAACTTAGGATAGTTTAGAAGGGAAAGGCCAATTCTGGCCCCTTTGATCCTTGGTGATGGAGGAGACTTGGTTAGGATGGGTAACATCTATCTTGGTGGAAACATATATTTAGCCAGGTTTCACAATGCCTAGAATGTGTATGTCTATTTGCACAAGATTGTCTTTTCCTATTTTGGAGTGGTCAGACATTTTATTTTTGTTCAAAATTATCTGGAGTTTTAGACAAACTTGCAAAACTGTGCTTTTATTAAGTGACTTTTTGAATAAACTTTTTGGTATTCTGAAGTAAATGTATTTATTTATTGGTATGTGCAATGAAAAACTTGGTATTTTCCCATATGACATTATGTATGTTGTAGAATTTAGTGTTTGTCTAAGTACAGACATATACCAACAAATTAAATTTGAATCATTTCAACACTACTGTGTCTTTTTTTCACACCAGAAGAGAAACATCTCTAAAATTTATCTTTTGAACAGGATCTTACTATGTCACCCAACCTGTCTCTAACTCAATCTTTCTGTCTCATTTTCCCAAATGCTGGCATTATAGGCATAGCCTCTCATCTAAAAATTCTTGTAATACCACTCACTCTTAGGAGCTGAGTGGCAGTGTGAAAAAGGGCATTGCTTGCTTAAAACTAGCAACACATAACACTTCAGTCCATTATCTGTGCCCTTTAAGTTTAAGGATCATGAAAGGTGGGGAAAAGTGGGAAAATAGTGAAGTTAGCAAATACTAAGTTAAGTAGTCCTCTTCAAAGTCATCTGAAGGAATTGGTTGGTGTTCCCAACTATGCCTTTTGGGCCTGGTCCTCAACAACATCATAGGGTTATAAAGTTAAAAAGGCCCAACTGGCAAACAGTACAGGAAGACCCAGCCACTTGATTCCTGGTCTTGCTCACCCTTCCTCTCCCTGTTTGTTTGTTTTTTTCTACCCTCTGGCAGATCTGAAAGCCAAGAAGACAGGAACTAACGATAGTATAGTTAGAAACATACTTGAAAGCTTGCCCAGAGACTAACAAATGACCCTGGGCCATTTTTGACCACAAGGGTAGACTTAAAAGGTATCAGATATGACCAGTGCCAGAGCTGGAAAACAGAGTGATGATTCCACTGTTAAGCATCATGCTTAGCATACTTGAAGCACTTCAAAAACAGTATTTCACTTAATCCTAACAGCCTAAGAGGTGAATACTAGTCTCAACTCACACATAAGGATCTGATTCTCTGAGACTTAAGGAACAATCTTTGTATAAAGAAAATGGTGAGAGGCCAGTATATTTTATAAATGTTAATGTCCCCAGCAGTCACAGATTTGTTCATGTTTTTTTCCCAACATTAATGAATAGCTGATTCACTAATTTTTTTTCTTTGGACCACAAGCAGATCTAGATCAATGGTGGATTTAAGAGTGTGATAGTAAGTGGAGGCGTTTATCCCCCCAGATAGAGATGTTTAATGTGACCAAGGACATTTCCTACCTGACCCATGGCCTATCTCCTGTGGCCTCTGTGGAAAAGATTATATGCAGGATATTCTAAAAAGAAAAGAGGTTTTTCTTTGTTTAGTCATATGTCCAGGATAGTTCTGGTGTATACCTATTAATTAATGGATAATTATTATTAAAGTTTCCTTTTCCCAAAGTGTTCTAGTTTGGGCTTTATTTTATTACCGAAGCCAGGGAAAGGCCAAAGAATGTAATTCTCACAGACCATTATTTCTAGAAGCTTAATACACCACCTCTGAAGCTAACAAGATGCTTTTCTTGTGAAGGGATCATGTGAAGGGATCTCATGGCTGGATCACTCAGCCTGATTTACCAAGTATGGTCCCAGGTGATATAGTTGGCATTTTTAAAGACAACTACCTTTCCTAAGCAAACCATCCTTCCAGAGGTGACTATGAACTCCATCATTTTGAGGTAATTTCAGACCTATGTCAAATAATTCATCAAGTTCTCTGTTCCTGGTTTTGGAAATGAAGACAACAACAAAAGCCAGTTCCATGATTTGGGTCATCTTGGAGATAAATATTCCTAGAAGAAACAACAATTCTGGAAAATTAAAAAAGACCATCTAAATCCTAAATTAAATTACAATAAAAATTTTTTTTTGTCAGTTGTGGGGCTTGAACTCAGGGCCTGGGCACTAGTCCCTGAGCCTCTTTGTGATCAAGGCTAGCGTTCTACCATTGGAGCCACAGCACCATTTCTGGTTTTTGAGTGGTTTATTGGAGATTAAGAAGACTTCTCTGCCTGAGCTGGCTTTAAATGTCAATCCTCAGATCTCAGCCTCCTGAGTAGCTAGGATTACAAGTGTGAGCCGCCACCACCCAGCTTCAATAAAACTTCTGATATATAACTCTATAATTATATATACAGTCATATAACCTAACAACTAAGTACTGAGACACAGGGTAGATAAGAGCTGTCATGAGGACTTAGTACTTCTGTCCAGAGTTGTTTCCATAAGCCAGTTTTCCTCAACCACTCAAAGAGTTGTTTATGCAACATTTTACATACCAGCCTTATCAAAATGCCTAAACATCCATACACTCTTAAAACCCACTGCTTTTGCCAACATTACTCTTTCTGCCAAAAAGATCCTTTCTGTTCCTTTCTCATTTGGATTTGGCATACCACAAGATCCATTTCTTCTGGAAGTTTCTTGGAACTACTTTTGCAAAAATTATTTTTTCTTCCTAGTGGTTCTGTACTTTTGAATCTATATCTCAATCAGTATAAACTATAGTAAGACAACTACCACTAGGGTGGTAATTATATATAATCTAGAAATTATGCCATTTTATAGGCACTGATAATTTCATTTAATGCTTACAACCCTGGACTTCTACTACCCTTATTTTACAAATGAAGAAAACAAGATTCAGATGTCCAAAAGAGCTTACCCACGATTCTACAGCTAGAGTTTATAGAGGAATATCATCACCCAGTTTTGTTCATCTACAGAATTCACAATATTGAGCCTTTCTAATAGCTCATAGTTCCATCTTACCTGTCAGGGTCTTATATTAAATAAAGCTTTTTAAAGACAGGAATTGTGCCTTCTGTTCACTGTATCACTGAGCAGTTATCTACTAAATGAATTAATGAATGAAAAAGCAACAAACTAACCAAAGCATTTATCTGTAATACAAGTATCTTTACAATAAATATATAAAAAAGTAATAGCATTGATTTTCAGCAGTCTGCTCCCTTTCAATTGTATTCTTAAAATATTAATAAAGGAGAAGTTCCACAAAATAAATAATTATATTCTGGGGAAAAACAAAAAAAGAAATTTGAACCAGTGATCTAGGATAAAATCATCTCTCCTCAAATGACCCCCATGATAAATGAGAGAAAATCACAAAGAAAACAACTTACTAAAACACTATGAATGCTTTTTTTACCTTTAGTATTGTACATTATATCTAGGTTGACTTTAGTACATTTTAAACTGTATTCTTTACAATGTAAATCAGATGTTCAATACATGTGATGCAAAATATTTTCTATAGACTCAATTCTCAATGTTTTTTTCCTCTAAAGTTCAGTTACTAATAGTAATGCCCATAGTAGCTAATAGATTATCTTACTGCAATCCAATACCTTCTCACAGTTTGTATGCCATTATGAGTGGTTTTAACTATGTTCTTGACATCAGATTCATGCCAGGTACAATGAACTCTATAAAAAGCTGTAACTACCTTTACATAATTTCCTAATTCTTGTGTCCATCCCATCTTATCACTGGGAATATGTCCTGGGGAACATGCCATCTTTAAACTTGCAAGTCTTAATTGTATAGATTGTATAAATTCACTCACCCTTGATGTTAAACAAAATTCACAGGTACTGTCTTGTCTTGTGAAAACACGTATCAATAGTCTCTAGTTTAGTCAAAATCCTCCCAGTAATCATAGTTTACTTCTTACTTGTCCTAACTCTCCCTGAAGCTCCAAATATTCAAATATAGAAAGCACAGTCCCTTCTAGGCATTGCTATAATGGTTGTTCATACAAACAATGTACCTTCTCTGTTGACATGGTGCTCTGTATACAAGCTCAGTCCTCATTTCTGTTTCCATTCATGTGGTTATGAGAACATACTTCTCAAAGATATACAATTTTCAGACACTGTTTCTAGGCAAGGACTATTAAGTGCACAGATCCTCTCTCCTTTTGGATCCTTGGCCTTCTGAACAACTCATAGCAGGACCATCATTCATAGGCCTTCTTGTAGCCTCAACAGCCTCAAATCTTGGCTCTGCAGAGAAAGGCTACCTAAAGTCTTTAAAGTTTCCTCAAGTCCAGAAATACTCTGAGCATGGTGGTTTTAAGCTAGAGATCCAGGCAATACTAAGAGCACAACAGTCCTCAAATAGGCCTGTGGGGTCATGCCCAGGTTGGTAGGAGTGTTCCACTATGAGGGAAAAAAAAAGGATCTGAGATGGCATCAATACTCCTAGAAAGACCCTCTCTGAAAGGAAGAGGCTTCAGCTTAAGGGCAATCTTGTCCTGCCCTGGGTCTATCTTCCCCACAAACAAAACATTTTCTTCTTCCCAGAGGACCACTAACCTGCTCATTGCCCAAAGAATAAGGCATTGTGGACTCTGAAATCTTCACTCTTGCAACCTTAAATTCTCATCATCTGTTAACGGATGTGCATTCACAGGTAAACTCTTAGCAAGAAGAAGCAGACTTTGCCCAAGTGGTGCCATCTGTAAGTATGATATGCCTAATGTAATTACTTAATGCATCAAATTCTGTTATAGATGGAAAGCAGAAAAAGAATGAAGCTGTCTTATGTACATACTAATGTCTATGATTTACAAGGTGACAGGTGTGTGAGCACCAGGAAGGATACCATGGTGGCCTGATAGCTATGACATTCAAAGACAGAGAAGGACATAGAGGGCACAGGGCCAAGAATGAAATCAGAGAGAAAGATCAACTTGGGACTAGAGTAAAGGATACTTCACCAAACTGGCTGCTTTCACTCTAAAACCTGTGGGTTACGCTTCCTCAACATGCCACCTGTGTGTGCTTGATCAACACTGATGCCCAGCCCTTCATCTCTAAAATCTTGAGGCCAGTCTTTAGTAGTTTGCTCTTTCTCACTGAAGCTATCTGCACTGAATCCAGCATTTTCTGCCAAGACAGCAGGATCTTCCTCTTCTTGAAAACAGCAGGAACATGTTTCTGGCTCTAGGTCATGCAAGGCAATAGAATTATCTTCCTGGACTCTGGGATCAGTAGGCAGATGTTCCCAGCCCAAATGGTCTGATTTCTCCCCTTCCATCACTCCCATTCTTTCAGCTATTTCTTCAGCAGTAGGCTCTTTTGGATCAGGGTAATCGACCAAGATTGTTTCTTGCCTGCGCTTGATGCAGTCTGAAAGGTCATAAATTGGGTAAGTCTCTTCAGGGTAACCTAGAAAGAAAAGTAGCACAGAGTCTTACAAAGACTCTCTTCAGAAAAAAAGTGTCAGTCTCACAGAGGATTCTCAGGCAACAGACATCACATACTAATAAATCCATTCAAGAAATCTTTAATGCAATTCTAATTCTTTTAAGTTTCACTTGAACAAATTCTTAGCAATCGGGCTGACTATCACAGTGCTCTTTGAAACACAAACCAACACAGAAGAAAATCCCTTCTTAAGTGCAGGGTGTTTGGGGCAGAGTTAAGTCTCACCCCACATGCTTCTGCCATGCTGATGAAGATTAAACAAATAACATGAGCCTTCAGCTTTAAAAAATGCACCAAATACCAGATGGATAGAGCTTAGCTTAAGGCTAATGTTTATAATTTCTAATTGGAACCATTTCCAAATCTGTGGGAGGAGGTTGAGGAAAGAAGAATGCTAAGCCTTTTGAAAAATACACCATGAAGCTTTCTATTCCTCAAAACAATTGAAATAGCTTGAATATGTCAGAAAAAGAGGCAAGACATGTCCAAGATCCCAAAGGACAAGCACTGCATTTTGAGAAGACAGAATCCCATTGTTGGCTTCTTCATACTCACAAAATGGAACAAAAGAAAACAACAAAGTGGTAAACAAAATGAGTAACACTGGTATTGAATCCCAGCTATGATAATGAGAAAAGAAGAAATGCTGCCAAATTAAGGAAGAGGATGAAATAAATCTGTGTCAGCCAAGCTGGTCTTGAGCAGCAGATGGGCTGTGTGGAGCTCATATGCCAACGCTGGCAGCAGTGGCCATGCTCACTACACAATGTGGAAAGCCATTTGCACATTATGATAATCAGAAAATTCAACTCTTTAATATACAGCACTCTGGTCTACCAATTGTGAAAAGTAACAGCTTTTTTTAGGTACAGTATAAAGTATATAGAAACATTTTTATAACATTTACTGTTTTTTCTGATTATAAAAGTCATCCATACTGCAGAAACTTCAAAAAATACAGATTTTTAAAAAAGAAAACCATGCAAAATCTCACCACTGATAAAAACTTGATATATTTACCTCTATTCTTTTTTGCCATATATAAACATATTTTTCCTAATTTTTAATAAAAATTGCATATGAAATGTTTTACTCTATTTTTTCCATCTAACATCGTATTATGAGCTTTTCCCCTGTTTTTAGGCATTGGTAAACAGCCTATTATACAGCTATATATTGATATGATTTACCATTCTGTAAGACATTCAGACAGATTCTTTCCAACTTTCCCCTACTGTAAGTAACATAGTTAAGAGCTCTGAATATAAACCTAGATTCACTTCCCTAATTCTTAAGATAGACTTCAATAAATACGGAAACTATTCCAAAGAGAATAGACATTTTAAAAGCTTATTTAATAGTCTGCCAAATTACTTTTCAGAAGAGTGGTATAAAATTTCAACCTTACCAGTGATGTAAGAATTGTCCATTTTATCATGCCCTTGCCAACAATGACAGTACTAAAAGAATCTTGTTCCTAAGATTAACTTACTGTGGACAGAATGCTAGATAAAATGGAACTTAATTACTACTATAGTTATGGGTGTTTGTCTCCACAACTCATGTTTTCTCAGTCCCTAATGTCACATGTGGATGGCATTTGAAGGTAAAAGCATGAGACTAGGATGTCCACACACACAATGGCATCAGTGGTTTTATAAAAGGAAGAGAAATTCAAGTCAGCAAGCTTGTTCTGCCTTGCCAATATGATAGCCTCCATGTCGTGACCATAGGAGGCTGGCAGGATGCCAAGCAGATGCTGACACCATGTTCTTAAGACTTCCAGAATCATGAGCTAAATAAACGTCTATCAGTTATCCAACCTGTAGTATTCAGTTACAGAAACAGAAACTGAACCAAGAGAGCCACCTTAGGCCTTCACAACTTCGTTGGTCAAGACCAGAAGCTGGGGAAGCTGGTTTGCTAGTTAGGTCTCAGCCACTAAATGCTTAAGGCAAATTCATTTGCTGGCATGTTCTTACCATCATCCTATACTGAGAATTAAGATTGCCTTTGGAATTCCATAACTATCTGCTTTAGCTTAAGAGGGAAAGCAAACCCAGCCAGGCTCCAGGCCTAACCTGAAAGCCCTAGGATTCAGTCCCTCCTGAGCATCCAGGATGACTTCCATAGCCCTATTAGGCACACTTCAGAGCACCGGCCCTAGGACAGACCTGTGGACCTCATTATCCTGCCTACACCTGGCAAACCCAGCCACAAGCTTCAGGTCTTCCCCAGAACCTCTGGAATCAGGTACCAAATTGACATCTGCTGACACCTGCCAGACCAGTCCCTATAACCCCACTCACTCTCCAGGCTGGGCTGGGTTTTCTGCATCTCCAGGTCAGCAGAACTAAGGTATAGGCCTATCTTAGTACCCCTAGTGCTGAGTTGTCCACTACAGCACCAGACTCAAAGATTAATTTTACAGACCTAGCTTTTTGGCCTACCACTGCAGACCCCCAAACTGCCTTGTACCAAACTAGACTCTGCAGACGTAAGCTTCAGGCCTATCCCAGTGGGACTGGCTATCAAGACCCATTCTAACACCTGGCTAGTCTCTTCAGACTCAGTCACAAGGTTGATTCTAATCTGAGGTCAGCCCCTGAGGATCTAAGCTTCAGGCTAGCCTCCCAGATACAGGCTCCAAGTCTACTTCTGAGGACTCAGTCAACAGGTCCACCCCATGGAACCAGATTCCAGGTCAGATTTCACAGTTTCAGCACCAGGATGGCCTATATGAGAACATGATTCATAAAAATTCAAAATTAGAAAGAACCTAAGTGTTCTTCAACTAATGAATGGATAAGCAAACAACAGATATCCTCCATATACTACTACTCAGCAGTCAAAAGAGAACTATTAAACCTCAACAACATCAATCTCAATCTCAAAGTCAAAGAAGTCAGAAACCAAAGCACATATGCAATATGATCCATTCACCCAAAGAAAAACTATAGAGACAATGCAGTTTAGCTGCTGTCCAGAAGTAAGGCATTTTTCAGGATAATGCAAATTGTTCTATACCAAGACTATGGTGTGATTACACAACTGTATGCATTTATCAAAATCATCCAATAATACACTTAAAGTTTGTCAAAATTACAATACATATAATTTATATAATGTGTATACATATACATATATATTATACTCCACTATAAAACTGATATTTGAAAAATTAGTAAGCTCTCATTTGGGGACTGACAGGTAATGAAGAAATGAAGAGACACTGTTTACCTTCCCAGTCCTCCATGTACGGGGCTTCCTCTGCTTCCCTCTCTGGAGTAGATCTGTCGACAAACTTCCCTTCTTTCATGACCCTAGTAATTTCTCGGAGCTGATGCAGCAATTGTTTCTCTTGGTCAGAAGTCACAGTCTGTGCTCTGCTTGGAAATATCACACAACAGAGTGGGAAATACTCTTAGGCAACGGACAGAAACATCACTATGATTTGTCTACATCCTAGAGTAGCAAATCTGACACAACAATTATTCTAGGAATTGATCTTAAACTGGCATATCTGGGGATTTGAGAGGTTAGTTCACTGTTTTGATTTTATAAGCAGGAAAACAATTGCCCAGAATAGATAAGTGACTGCTCAAGATCCCACAATGAGTTGCTATCAATACTGGGACAAGACCCTTATGCCTGAGCTTTTGAGGTCAGTGTTCTTTCATGATACTTTAGCAACCCAATTTTCTCATCTTCTGGCAATCTCACTGTTACTCTCACAGTTTTTCCTTTTACCATACTTATTCCTTTTATTGCTTTTCTCTGAGATAAAGTCATCAAAGAAAAAATGTTCTAGGCCATTAACATCAATCAGGAAAATACACTACTATAATCACCAGACTGACTATTTTTGGAGGAATAAAGGTATATCCTAGAATTCTAGATTTTGATGAATCTGAAAATTCAGTTATCCTAACCAGAGAGAAATTGGCGAAATAGGTTCACAGAAGGGACATTATACACATTCATAGTGCTGGTTAATGGTAGTGATGTACCTCAAACTTCTAAAGGGTGTGTGTGTGTGTGTGTGTGTGTGTGTGTGTGTGTGTGTGTGTGTGTGTGTGTGTGTGTGTGTGTGTGTGTGTGTGTGTGTGTGTGTGTGTGTGTGTGTGTGTGTGTGTGTGTGTGTGTGTGTGTGTGTGTGTGTGTGTGTGTGTGTGTGTGTGTGTGTGTGTGTGTGTGTGTGTTTTAGGGGACTGAACCTAGAACATGTTAGTCCAGCACTCTACAAATGAACCAGCCTAGTACTCAATTTCTAATTTAGAAAACCTGGTTTGAGTCTCAAGTTAGCTCTGTGGTTCTAGAAAAATATCTGTAAAAATAACAAGAGGCTCAAGGATAATAACATAACTAGTTTCTTTGAAAAGAAAGCAGTCAATCACTTGGAAAAAGCAGACTTTGGAAAAAGCAGAACTACCTGAGCCAAGTAGGCTCTGGTAGTTTACACCTGTAATCATAGTTACTCAGGAGGTTGAGATCACAGGATCATGGCTTGAAGCCAGCCCAGGCAGACAAATTTGTGAGACTCTTATCACCAACCAACCAGCAAGATAGTAAGAAGTAAAAGTGTAGCTCAAATGGTAGGGTGCTAACCTTAAATAGAAATTCCAAGGGACAGTATGTGTGGCTTTGAGTTCAAGCCCCACTATAGGCACACATACACACACACTCACACACACTAAAAACCCCATGTATTTTGACAGAAGTTTTTATCTAGTTGTAGGATATAACAGAGGCTGATTCTCTCCTTAAAACCTAAATCTTTACAAATTAACAACATTCATGGAGGGAAAAGGTGATGCACTCTGTACTAGCATTTTGGAGATGCCCTATTGTGGAGAGAAACAGATTCCTCTCTCTAGCCTGCCCTGGGCTTATATGTTCCTTTTCATGGCCAGACTAATACATTTCAGCCAAATTGATTAGGAGGGTGGAATAAAGGAATAAAAAGATGGTAACTGAGGAAAGTTCAGGTGCAAAGTTTCTACTGATCTCAGTGGGAGGAAAACAAAAACACCATCAACTCCACTTGTTCCCCACTAAATGTTTTGAAGCCATGTCCATTCATTTCCATCTTCAGCTAGAATCTGAGACTTACACAGGGCCTCTTACAGCTTTACCCCTCCCATCATACACAACTCCTGACTCACAACTGTGCCTGTGGTCCACATAACACTTAACTCTTATTAAAACAACCCAAGTTAGGAGCAGTGGCTCAAGCCTGGAGTCCTAGCTACTTGGAACATGGAGAGCAAGGAATTGTAATTTGAGGACAGCCATGACACAGAAATTCGTAACACCCTATTATGCTATGATGGCTGAGCATGGTGATACACACCTGTTACTCTCAACTACAAGGGAAGCACAAAGGCTGGGTGCAGTGGCAAGGGCCAGTCATCCTGAGCAACACAGGGAAGCACAAGTAGGAGGATCATGGTCCGGGCTAGTCTAGGTTTAAAGTAGGACCCTACCTTGGAAATAACCAGGGTAAAAGGAGCTGGAGGTGTAACTCAAATGGTAGAGTGATTTTCTTACAAACATGAGGCCCTCAGTATCAAAAAAACAAAACCTCAAATTACTTTATGAGAGAATTGTAGCAGACTAGAAAGCTGGAAGGGCCTGTGAGCTTATCGCAAACCTCTGGCATGCAGGCTTCCCTGGCTATTTCTCTGAACTTTACACAGAGCATTTGGATGTTTACTGAATGAAAACTTAGTCTTGATTCTCTGCCTCCTAAAAATCATGGAAAACCAGCAGCCCTTAACTAGAAAAGACTTTGAAAAGCAGGAACAGAAAAAAATTCAATCTACAGAATCCTTTTAACTCTGAAAAAGTAAACTCAATATTTTCCATTAGATACATTATGCAATTAACCATGGGCCACTTTGTGACAGCTCCTAAGTTTGCTGCAATGAATGTTTTTGTGGATTTCTTACTGTTTTAGAATTCTTGGGGAGCAGTAATAATACATTTACAACAGTATAAGCACTGTGCTCATACTGTAATTATATGTTAGTTTCACTGGTTCCCATGTCTTCGTCATCTGTTTCCTTTTACTTCCTTAAAATCAGGCTTCCATTCCATCATTCCTAATTAATTAATTTATCTATATTGTGGATCATCCTCATTGAGACTTCTTTCACTCTGAGCCATGAAGATATTCATATCCTTTTCTTTTAACAAATTCCTTCTAACTGATCCCTAGCTCACTCTCCTTTTCCCATCTCCTAAAATATGGTTTTCCTGAAGGCTCATTCAGGAGATATGTAAAGCATATATCATGGGCACCTCTGTGAGGGCATTTTCAGAAGTGATTAACTAAGTAGACGAGAGACTACGTATACTTATTTAAATCTTCTAACTACATGGGTGAATGTGGGTGGCACAATCGGGGAGGAGCTTGGGTGGAACAAAAGGGGAAAGGGTAGGAAGCCAACTAGCACATATATTTTCTCTTCTTCCTATCCTCCAAGAGATGAATAGCCTCTGCCACATGTTCCCACTGCCAAGATGTTCCACCCAGAATCAATAGAGCCAAGGAGTATGGACTGAAATGTCTCAAAACATGATCAAAAACAAATCATTCTCTCAAGTTTTTTATGTCAGGCATTTTGTCACAGCACTAAGAAAAGCTAACAAATATTTTAGGGAAATTGAGATTGCAGGTAAAATAAAGGTTGCTGACACTAATAGGGAAATTACCCTGAGTTATCTGATAGAACACAATGTAATCATTAGGTCCTTAAAACTAGAATGAGGAGACAGAAGAGGTCAGAATGATACAATGTGAGGTCTCAACCTAATGTTAACTATGTTTGAAGATGGAGGAAGGGGTACATATGCTGAGGAGTGTGGGCAGCTTCTACAAGCTGAAAAGGGCAATTAAACAGATTCTTGAAAAGGGAATGCAATCTTACCAACACTATGATTTTCACTCAGAATAGGCCTTTTAGCCAAGGAACTATTAGATAAAAAAGACAAGGTAATTTGTGTAATGGCAGTTAATACTGTTCCTAGAGCACACTTCACATAATTCCTGCCACTGGTAACATTATGGAACTGTGTGGAGCAAACAAAGAGGCTCCGAAGAAATTATTATTGCGTATGCCACCTACTTTATAGTACTTTCTCCAAACTTACTTTATTTACTCTTCCAAGTTGTGCTGGCATCATCAGTGTGCCAGCATGGGGACTACAAATATCAACAATAAAAATTCTGTCCTCAAGAATGTAACAGTTTATTCAGGAAGAAAAAAGTTAATAGAAAGTAATGTGATATACACACTACTCAGGAAGCCCAGGTGGTGTGGGAGTGTACAGAAAGAGCACCTAGCCAAGTTCTGTGGACTTGGGAAGGATTTGCAGAGAAAATTTATCTGTGTTGACTTACTAAGATGAGCAAAAGTAAAAACAGATCTGTGCTTGTGTCTGGGGTAAGGGTGACAACTCAGGCAAAGTGAGCCCACCTTTTTCATGGATTTATTACACATGCTCGTTTTGACCAAATGTGGTCCAAAAAATAATCATGTCAAAAAAGAAATGTCTCAAGATTTTCAAAAGCAGACATTTAAAATTCTCATGAACACATTATTCAGCTTTGTGGTTATGCAGAAGATCTCAGTCAGTTATATGTTACTATCAGTTGTGTTAAAATCATTGTATGAACTGCTGTTTCCCTGACTTAATTTTGTAAAAGTTTGTTCTGTAAGAGCAAATTGCAACTTTGTACAGTGGCAGTCCTATAGTCAGTGAGGTTTTTTTGGTCAGTCATGGGGCTTGAACTCTGAACCCGGGCACTGTCCCTCAGCTCTTCAGCTCAAGGCAGGCACTCTACCACTTGAGCCACAGCGCCACTTCCAGTTTTCTGGTGGTTAATTGGAGATAAGAGTCTCACCGGACTTTCCTACCTGGGCTGGCTTTGAACCTCGATCCTCAGATCCCAGCATCCTCAGTTGCTAGGATTCCAGGTATGAGCCACCAGCACCTGGTGTGAGGAGGGATTATTGCTAATTGAAAATTTTTCCCGTAAGAGCGAATTGCGTCCAATAAGGTAAATAATAATCTTCCCAAGCCCAAAGGGTACATAATGTGTTTAATTTTACTTAATAACAGAAAACATTTAAGATTTGTTAAAAGGTAGTACATCTAGTGATATTATGGGTGAAATGAATCAAATGTCAGTATTTGAACATTTTTTGAAATAAAGTCTAGTTCCTTGGTGTGTAATATTAATGTGTACAACAGTAAATTTTTTGATAGTCATGTACGCTTCCCTACTTCATGAAATTCCAAGTTATGGATGCTCATACCTATGCTATGTACAATATATGTAAATCTGAATAATTAAAAAATACTGGACTATGAATCCTGAATATTCAATGTTTTTCCTCAACAATGGTCTCTTTGGAACCATACATTCATGGAAACCAAGGGTCTAGTGTATGCAGAATCTTAGTACCAAATGTGAACAGATATTCAGAGAAACACAAGTAGTCCGTAGAGTTGGACTAAAGGCAGAAAGAGAGCACTAGAGAAAACTAAAGCAATAGAATCAGACAAGGCCAGATCACTCAAGACACTATGGGCCATTCTTGAAAGTTCTATACTTTTCAAGATCAAAAGGGTCCCCTGAAGGATTAAAAGACATAATCCATGTCTTTGGTGAACTGAAAGACAACAAAAAAGAAACCACATGAGACATTTCTTACCTGTGTCAAAAACAAAGCCATTCACTCATTCATTCTTTTTAGTACTAAATTCTGGAACTAAGGAGGATAATCTCTGTCTTCATAGTCTTTTTTTTTGGGGGGGGTCCGGTCATGGGGCCTGAACTCTGGGCCTGGGCGCTGTCTCTCAGCTCTTCAGCTCAAGGCTAGCGCTCTACCACTTGAGCCACAGTGCCACTTCCGGATTTTTTCTTTTTCTTTTTTTTGCTTATGTGGTGCTGAGGAATCGAACCCAGGGCCTCAGGCATGCAAGGCAAGTGCTCTAACACTGAGCCACCTTCCCAGCCCCTTCATAAGTCCTTTGCAAGGAGAACAACTTGTTAATTAGTTTGAAATGGCAAGGCACAGTGATTGATGACAAATGGGAAGTGAAGAAAAAGGTGCATCAAGGATGATCTATAATCTGCTTTGGGAAACTAAGTAGAAAGCGCAATGGGAAGGGAAGGGGAAACAAAGAGGAGGCAACAATGCTTGATAAGAAATGTACTCGTTATCTTGCCCATGTAATTGTAACTCCTCTGTAAGGTATTCTCACAATAAATGAAGTAAGCCAAGCCCAAAGAAACATAGGTCCCATGGTTTCCCTTATTTGCAATATCTAGTATATGTATGAGTCAAACAGAAAAGGTCAGATAATGTGATGTTAGGAAAATGAACCCTTAGATATGTATTTAAATGTTTTTTTCTTTCATGCATTTGTTTCTAACGCATTTATAAGATTATTTCTTTGTTGCTTTGTATAATTTGTGGAGGAGATGGGGGAAAACAAGTCGTTTAAGGATACAGGTTGACCTGTTGCAACAATGAGAAGTATAAGTTGTCATGTCAAAAACGAACTTTACAACCTTGGTGCAGGGCGGGGGTAGGGGAGGGGGGGAGAGGATTGGGTGGGGGGGGGCGGGGGGAGGCTGGGAAGGAATGTGAATGGTTAACAGAGGAGGCTGCAATGCTTGATAAGAAATGTACTCATTATCTTGCCCATGTAATTGTAACCCCTCTGTACAGTATGTTCACAAAAAATTAAAATTAAAAAAAAAAAACAAGAAAAAAAATTTTTTTAAAAAGAAAGTGCAGCCACCTGTTGAAGTAGGAATATTAAGGTAGAGTAGGTTCAGCCTAAGGAAGATAATTCTACCTTGACCATTAATTCAAGAGATATCTATTATTTAAGGAGGCAAAGTGTAGGCATCCTTGAGATCTGTCCAGTACTCTGAATTTATGTTCAGGAACTAAAGGATCTTAATAGAAAATGCCCATGTGTTTTCTTCTACCATGAAATAACATATAAAGCTTGTAACAAAAGTGAATATCCACATGCAACAAGTATTTACTTACTACCTACTTCATGAACACATTGAACAGAATAGACTAAGTCTGACCTCATGAGATTTACATTTAAGCAATCCATGCCAGAAATCTACTATCAACTGCCTAATACGTACCCAACACAACTGTGGATCTTTGCTACCAGAGACTTCTGAATCTTCATTATTGCCAGTGGGTGGGTCATGCTATACTTCTAACAAGTAAATAATTGTAAGTGGACATAATACTCTAAAAAGGAAATTTTTGTGATTATTAGGGCAAAGATAAGGACATCTCACTTCTGCTTCTTAGAACCTTTCCTTACTCCGGCACTGAGCTGAATACTGTGCTTAATATCAGACACACAAGGTGCAATACGGAAATTTCATTAGACTTGTGTAATACACTTATGCCATTCCCAGGTGAAAGCTGATTGAAAAATTGTATTCGATAATATTAAAAACTGTCCAGATTTCTATCTTAACATAGCATGTATAAGATAAAGCAGTAATAACTACATATTTCTCTAATCTCAAACCAAAATCTTGCAGTTTGTGAATACTATCTAAAATATATGGTAAGGACTTAGGAAGCTATAAATGAACAGGTCTTCTTTCTCTAAAGTACTCTCCTCAAGCCACAGACATCTCAAGATGTGATAAAAATCATGTTTTTTAAATGTTTGTTTGGTTTGTGACCAGCATGGTCACAGGAGAAGTGTGCCTTGCCTATGGGGCATTCTCAGGACTAGTTTGACTCTTTTTTAAATTAACATTGATTATTATCTTTAAGTAGTTGTACAAAGAAGTTCCCTTTCTACAAAACAGTATATGAATACAAGGTGTCTGACAACATTGTCACCCATTGCTCCTAACCCATCCCTTCTCTCACTTTATTTTTTTTAATTGAGATTAGGTGATTACATAAATTTCACATATTTCACAGTATTGTGGAATAGTGATACTTAGTTAAAGTCACAAACACATTTTAACCTTCACAAGGCAAATTGTCATCATCATGGTCTATAAAGTTTGTGAATTCTATGAGCTTTGACAATACCAATTATTTCTTCCACATCAGATGATGTTTACATTTCTTTCTTTTTGCTTAGTGTAGGCTGTTCCCTCTTTCCCTCTCATTTCTCCCTTCCCATCGCCGTCTTTGGGTTGCTTAGTTCTTTTTCTTCTATGTCCAGTGCAGCTGATGGGCCCCTGTGTTGTATGTTGTTCCATTTTCCACTTATTCTGTGTCCTCCTCCTGGCTTCCCTCCTTGCATGCATATATCTACCATCTATATGGTCAAGAACAGAGTCATTTAGTGATGATACAAAGAAATGAGTGACTGTCCTTTGTTTCTCAAATCCTATTTACTTTATCATATCTTCTTGCATTTTGGCTTTAACATCCACATATCAGGGAGACCATGTGCTGTTTGTCTCTTTGTTCTTGCCTTACCTCGCTCAAAATAATCTGTTCTAGTTCCATCCATTTCCCTGCAAATGTCATTATTTTGTCCTTTCTAATGGCTGCATAATATTCCATTGTATATAGGTACCACAATTTTTGGATCCACTCATTAGTAGTGGGGCATCTGGGTTGTTTCCATATCCTGGCTATTGTGAACAGTGCTGCAAAAAACATGGAGGTGCATGTGTCTTTGTATACTGGTTCCTGTTGTTCAGGGTAGATGCCTAGGAGTGGTATGGCCGGGTCATAGGGGAGATCTATATTTAGCTTTCTGAGGTGCCTTCAGACTGCTTTCCAAAGTGGTCTTATTAGTATACATTCCCACCAGCAATGCAGTAGGGTTGTAGTTTTTCCCCATTGAGTATAATATTGGCTGTTGGTCTGTCATCTGAGGCTTTGTTTTAAGGAATGTTCCTTCTATTTTTTCCCCTGTGTCCCATAGGTTTCTTTGTGATGTGTCTTCATTTTCATTGAATTGTAGAAACTTTTTAATTTCTTCTTTAATTTCTTCAGTGACCCATGTGTTGCTCAGCAGTGTGCTGTTTAATTTCCATGTGTTTGAGTTTTTTCTACTGTATGCCTTGTTATTGAGAACTAGTTTGATTAAACTATGGTCAGATAGAATACAGGGATTATGTCGATCCTCTTGTATTTGCTTAAATTCCTTGTATGAACTAAGATATGACCTATTTTAGAAAAAGTTCCAGGGACTGAAGAGAAGAATGTGTACTGGGCTGTTGTTGGGTAGAAAATTCAGTATATGTCAGTTAAGTCTGCTTTGCGATATTGCATTATTTAATTCAGAGATGTCTTTGCCAATTCTTAAGTTGATAGACCTATCCTTTGGTTAGAGTGGAGTACTTAAGTCTCCTAGTATTATTGTATTTGGATCCATCTTTTCCTGTAAGGCTGAGAGTATTTGTTTAACATATTTGGGTGCAACGATGTTTGGGGCATATACATTGACAATGATATCCTCTTTTTGGACTGTTCCCTGTATTAATATGTAGTAACCTTCTTTGTCTTTTCATAGTGATTTTAATGGAAAGTTTATTTTATCAGATATTAGAATGGCAACTCCTGCCTTCTTGCTGGGGGCATTTGCATGGTAGATCTTCCTCCATCCTTTCACTCGGAGTTTGCTTTTATCTTTGGCTGTGAGGTAGGTCTCTTGAAGACAGAAAATTGATGGATCTTGTTTCCTGATCCAATCTGCAGTTCTTTTTCTTTTCATTGGTGAATTGAGTCCATTAATATTTATAGTTATTATAGAGAGGTATATTATATTTCCTGTCAGTTTCCTACTTTCCTAAGTTTTTCTTCTTTACTTTTCTCCTGTGCTTACTAAGTTGATCTCCTAATGATATTTATCTGGATCCCTGTTCTTGATTATTTTCTTTAGATTGTAATCCCTCTCTTAATATTCTTTGTAATGCTGGCTTATTGTTTATGAATTCATTTAGTTTTTCTGTACTATTAAAAATTTTAGTTTCTTCATCAAATGTGAATGCTAGCTTCGCTGGATATACCAGTCTGGGCTGCCAGTTATTGGTTCTCAGGGCTTGGATGGTACTTTCCCAGGCTTTCCTTGCATTCAGTGTCTGTGTGAAGAGATCTGTAATGATTCTATTTTTTTTCCATTGTAGTATAGCTCCACCTTTGCTTTTGCTGTGTGCAAGATTGTTTATTGCTAAAATCTAGCATTTTTACTATAATGTGCCTATCAGTGTTCTTCCTGGGATCTTGCTTGTTAAGTGTTCTGTAGGCCTCTGTTTCATAGGTAAGATTTTCTCTTTTAAGACTGGAGATTCAAGCCCCACGACCGACCCCCCCAAAAAAAGACGGGAAATTTTCAGTGATGATTTTATTGACTAAGTGTTGTATTCCTTTATTCTGGTATTCCTCATCTTCATCTACCCCAATAATACGAAAGTTAAATTTCTTGGCACAGTCAGCTTGTTCTTGGACTTCCCTTTGGCATATTTTGGGTGTTTTTTCTATATCTGTAACTTTTCCAGTGCCTGCATTTTGTCTTCAGTATCTGATATTCTATTTTCCATTTCATTCACTCTATTAACTGTGGCTTCCATTGTGGTTTACATGGAGGAAATTGAATTTTGCATAGAGGAAATTGAAACATTTATAATTTCTATGTTGTTCCTTTGAGTATTAATCTCATCTTTTAGCAAGGTGTGTACTGTATCTATTTTTGAGTGCATTTCTTGTTTGAAGGCCTGGATCTCTTTTGATAGCTCATTCCTTTGTTCTTTAAATTTCTGATCTATTTCTCATTTTAATTCTTGAGTCATTGCCTCTATCATCTCTTGGATGTAGCGTTTGTCTTCCATTTCTTTTTTGCTTCCACTGGCATTCTCCCCTGGTGGTTGCTGGCCTTTGAGTCTGGTTTATGTTCTTGGCCATTAATGAATCTTGTATTTTTCACTGTGATTTTCACATGAGGATTCAGGGATTGTTGGAGACCAATTCCAGGTTCTGATTGTTTTGGTCACTAGGTGGCTACCTTTGCTTGGTTTGGATTTGTTCCTGGATCAATTGATGTAGCTTGCTCTTGGCACTGGGCTGGTTGAGAGTACTTTACCTGGTCTGAGGTTCTGTTGTGGGAGGGGCAGCTTTCCAGCTGCTGGTCTGACCCTTGTAGTGCTTACTCTTGTTAGATTGTGGGGGCAGACACACTCCATCCTCTGCTGGGATGTGAACTCAGATCCTGACCAGTCAGGGTCAGGCAGTTAAGATAGCTAGGGTTCCTGCCTGAGACACAGGTAGGGTTCTTTCAACTGCCTACTGGATATACTAAGAAGTTCCTGCCTTTAGTCAAGGACCAGCAGCCTAGACTGCTTGCATTCCCTCCCAGGGACGCTCTTGGTCAAGCTTGGCCAGAGTGCCCACTGGTTGCTGGTGCACTAGCACAGCTCCCAGCTTCCTTAGGACCTGTCGCCCAGGTGTGTGTGGGGGTGCAAGTAACATTCTAGGGGGTTACCAACAGTGTGGTATCCTGTGATGGGAGGGAAATTGGGTGGGGGGTATCCCCTGTGGGGTACTCACTTATCAGGTACTGGTTGGGAGCTGTCCAGTGGTGCTGTGGCAGATTGCTGTTTTTGTGTGCTGTAGGTTGCTGGTCACTACCATGTTCTGCGTTTTTTGAGATGACTGTGGGCTATGCTGGGTGGTGGTGCATTCTGGGTCTGTGTTTCACAGCCTTTACCACTGTTTATGTTGTCCCAGTTGGTGCTGTGGGGTCTGGGGTTCCTCACCACTGCCCCCATGGGCCCGCCCAGGGCCACGCTGTGGATCTGGAGTCCTTCTACTACTGCTGCCACATGGCCACCACTGTGATCCCGGCCTGGGCTGGGTTGCTTACATGGCCTCGTGCAGAGGTGTTGTGCCACACCACAAGTCTGGGGTCCTTTGCTGCTACGGCTGTCGTCACTACCGCCACCCCCGCTGCTCCAGGATGGGCTACGCCGCGCTGCTTATGTAGGCTGGTACAGAGGCACTGAGCCTGTGAGTCTGGGGTCTTTCGGCCACCATTGCTGCCCCGGGCTGCTTACAAGGACGGGTGCAGAGAGGCACCATGCCCCGCTGGGAGGGTGGAGTCATTTGCCACCCACGTCAGTGCGACCACCTCTGCGGCCCCAGAATAAGCCGCTCACAAAGACCTAGTGTAGAGAGGCACCGCCCCCTGAGTCTGGGTCATACCCCAATGCACAGGACAGGGCTGGGCTGTTCCCATAGACCAGTGCAGAGAGGTGCTGGGCCCAAGACTGGGGTCATTCACTGCTGCCCCAGGCTGGGCTGGGCTGTTCCTGCAGACCAGTGCAGAGAGGCGCCGGCCGCGAGTCTGGGGCTGTTCACAGCCGCCCGGGGTTGGCACTGGCTCTTAGGAGTCTTCCGGGAGCCTTGGAACGTTTGTGACTTTGTGGTTCCCAGCTCTGCGTGGAGCCCCGCTGCCAGCAAGAGGTGGAGGAAGGATCTTCCCAATTAACCATCTTTGTACAGGTTCTGAAGTTTTTCCCTTTTCTTTTTTCACTTCCTGTCTCTCTCTGAGTAATCGCCTTTTTGTTGTTGTCGTCTGTCTCTTGGAGAAATGGAGCGTTGAAACCCAAACTCTCTATTTAGTTGGAGAGAGCTGTGGTATTTCCCTACTGTTCCATTGCCATCTTGGCCCCTCCCTCCTAGTTTCACTCTTACTTACTTACTTTCCATGTTTAATTCAGTGCTAATCAAACTTTAGTGTGGTGTGAATTATTGTGAGAATAAGTAATTTACTTGAAAAAAGCTGCATGTTGATACTTTGTTTCCCAGTTGTCTAAAAAATGTATAATTCCATTTTTATTAATGCATGTTAATTGTACAAATGGGTTATATCATGGTATTTCACACATGCATGTATTATATTTTGGTCAGGTTAACTCCCTCTATTGCTCTATTTCCCTGTATCTCCTTTCTATTGTTTTTAAACATTTCTTAATGCTATTTTCACACATACAAAGTGCCTTGGTATTATTCAACCTCATCATTCTCTTTCTCTTTCCCATTCATCTCTTCAAACAGTACCACAATGACATTCATGCTTGTTTACTTAAGGTCTAGGTTCATATAAGAGAATACAAATGTATAATTTAAAATAAAAGAACAAGTATGATTGCATTAAACATCTGTGTTTTGGTTAACTAACTGCTAGCATAGAATGGCCATATATGTACTTCAGTCTGGTCTTGAACTCACAATTTTCCTGCCTCTGCTTTGTGCCACCACAGCTAGTCACACCAAACTCTTGAAAATAGATTTCTTGACAGTATAAAAAGGGAAGTATTAATTAAGAAAGACTATATAATAAGTTGAAAATTACATAAAATAAAAAATAAGTGGTCTGTCAATGAAAGTTAAAATTTTAATTGATTCTCTAAATAGGAATCATCTGAGTTCTGTTAGAGAAACATACCTCTCACCATTAGGTCCCACTCTGTTGATTAATTTTTCCAT